>NC_057814.1:492575623-492588876 GCF_018294505.1 Triticum aestivum | reverse complement strand
GCGGTGGGTGGGGGGAGTTTGGCGCATGGTCGGTTTCTCCAAGTGTAGTCCATGTGTCAGTGAAGAGGCAAGCCGAAGCACGTTCCGTTTGCGTGAGCCGTGTGCAGGACCGAACGTGTGTGGGGTGCAATGCGACTGCAACAGGTGTGATGTGAGTGTACCACCTTTTTTCCTTTTAAACTAGGTGCTTCGCCACCTAAAAAAAACTTGGTGCTTCGCGCAATCCATCGGTACTACTACTAGTAATCCGGTAATCCCGACTAAAACGGTGCGGCCGGGTCTTTTCCCGCGCGATATGCTGGGAGGTTGGCTTAGTCGGGTTTTTTAGGACGAGTATGTCGGGGAACGAAGTAATTTCAAAAAATTTCCTACGCACACGCAAGATCATGGTGATGCATAGCAACGAGAGGGGATAGTGTTGTCCACGTACCCTTGTAGACAAAAAGCGGAAGCGTTAGCACAACGCGGTTGATGTAGTCGGACGTCTTCACGATCCGACCGATCAAGTACCGAACGTACGGCACCTCCGAGTTCAGCCCACGTTCAGCCCGATGACGTCCCTCGAACTCTGATCCAGCCGAGTGTTGAGGGAGAGTTTCGTCAGCACGACGGCGTGGTGACGATGATGATGTTCTACCGACGCAGGGCTTCGCCTAAGCACCTCTACAGTATTATCGACGTGGACTATGGTGGAGGGGGGCACCGCACACGGCTAAAAGATCAAACGATCAATTGTTGTCTCTCTAGGGTGCCCCCTGCCCCCGTATATAAACGAGCAAGGGGGGAGGTGCGGACGGCCAGGAGGGGACGTGCCAGGAGGAGTCCTACTCCCACCGGGAGTAGGACTCCCTCCCTTTTCCTTGTTGGATTAGGAGTGGAGGGGGAAAGAGGTGGAGGAGAAGAAGGAAAGGGGGGCGCCGCCCCCCCTCCTTGTCCGGTTGGGACTAGAGGGGGAGGGGGCGCGCGGCCTGCCCTGGCCGCCCCTCCTCTTCTCCACTAAGGCCAACTATGGCCCATTAAACCCCCGGGGGGTTCCGATAACCCCTCCGGTATTCCGGTAAAATCCCGATTTCACCCGGAACACTTCCGATATCCAAATATAGGCTTCCAATATATCAATCTTCATGTCTCGACCATTTAGAGACTCCTCGTCATGTCCGTGATCACATCCGGGACTCCTAACAACCTTCGGTACATCAAAACATATAAACTCATAATATAACTGTCATCGGAACGTTAAGCGTGCGGACCCTACGGGTTCGAAAACTAGACATGACCGAGACACGTCTCCAGTCAAAACCAATAGCAGAACCTGGATGCTCATATTGGCTCCCACATATTCTACGAAGATCTTTATCGGTCAGACCGCATAACAACATACGTAGTTCCCTTTGTCATCGGTATGTTACTTGCTCGAGATTCGGTCGTCGGTATCTCAAAAGCTAGTTCAATCTTGTTACCGGCAAGTCTCTTTACTCGTTCTGTAATACATCATCCCGCAACTAACTCATTAGTTGCAATGCTTGGAAGGCTTAGGTGATGTGCATTACCGAGAGGGCCCAGAGATACCTCTCCGACAATCGGAGTGACAAATCCTAGTCTCGAAATACGCCAACCCAACAAGTACCTTCGGAGACACCTGTAGAGCACCTTTATAATCACCCAGTTACGTTGTGACGTTTGGTAGCACACAAAGCGTTCCTCCGGTAAACGGGAGTTGCATAATCTCATAGTCATAGGAACATGTATAAGTCATGAAGAAAGCAACAGGAACATACTAAACGATCGAGTGCTAAGCTAACGGAATGGGTCAAGTCAATCACATCATTCTCCTAATGATGTGATCCCGTTAATCAAATGACAACTCATGTCAATGGCTAGGAAACATAACCATCTTTGATCAACGAGCTAGTCGAGTAGAGGCATACTAGTGACACTCTGTTTGTCTATGTATTCACACAAGTATTATGTTTCCGGTTAATACAATTCTAGCATGAATAATAAACATTTATCATGATATAAGGAAATAAATAATAACTTTATTATTGCCTCTAGGGCATATTTCCTTCAGTCTCCCACTTGCACTAGACTCAATAATCTAGATTACACAGTAATGATTCTAACAACCATGGAGCCTTGGTGCTGATCATGTTTTGCTCGTGGAAGAGGCTTAGTCAACGGGTCTGCAACATTCAGATCCGTATGTATCTTGCAAATTTCTATGTCTCCCACCTGGACTAGATCTCGGATGGAATTGAGGCATCTCTTGATGTGCTTGGTTCTCTTGTGAAATCTGGATTCCTTCGCCAAGGCAATTGCACCAGTATTGTCACAAAAGATTTTCATTGGACTCGATGCACTAGGTATGACACCTAGATCGGATATGAACTCCTTCATCCAGACTCCTTCATTTGCTGTTCCGATGCAGCTATGTACTCCGCTTCACACGTAGATCCCGCCACGACGCTTTGTTTAGAACTGCACCAACTGACAGCTCCACCGTTCAATGTAAACATGTATCCGGTTTGCGATTTAGAATCGTACGGATCAGTGTCAAAGCTTGCATCGACGTAACCATTTACGACTAGCTCTTTGTCACCTCCATAAATGAGAAATATATCCTTAGTCCTTTTTCAGGTATTTCAGGATATTCTTGACCGCTGTCCAGTGATCCACTCCTGGATTACTTTGGTACCTCCCTGCTAGACTTATAGCAAGGCACACATCAGGTCTGGTACACAGCATTGCATACATGATAGAGCCTATGGCTGAAGCATAGGGAACATCTTTCATTTTCTCTCTATCTTCTGCAGTGGTCGGGCATTGAGTCTTGCTCAACTTCACACCTTGTAACACAGGCAAGAACCCTTTCTTTGCTTGATCCATTTTGAACTTCTTCAAAACTTTGTCAAGGTATGTGCCTTGTGAAAGTCCAATTAAGCGTCTTGGTCTATCTCTATAGATCTTGATGCCCAATATATAAGCAGCTTCACCGAGGTCTTTCATTGAAAAACTCTTATTCAAGTATCCCTTTATGCTATCCAGAAATTCGATATCATTTCCAATCAACAATATGTCATCCACATATAATATCAGAAATGCTACAGAGCTCCCACTCACTTTCTTGTAAATACAGGCTTCTCCAAAAGTCTGTAAAAAACCAAATGCTTTGATCACACTATCAAAGCATTTATTCCAACTCCGAGAGGCTTGCACCAGTCCATAAATGTATCACTAGAGCTTGCACACTTTGTTAGCTCCCTTTCAATCGACAAAACCTTCCAGTTGCGTCATATACAACTCTTCATCCAAAAATCCATTCAGGAATGCAGTTTTGACATCCATTTGCCAAATTTCATAATCATAAAATGTGGCAATTGCTAACATGATCCGGACAGACTTAAGCATCGCTACCGGTGAGAAGGTCTCATCGTAGTCAATCCCTTGAACTTGTCGAAAACCTTTCGCAACAAGTTGAGCTTTATAGACAGTAACATTACCGTCAGCGTCAGTCTTCTTCTTGAAGATCCATTTATTTTCAATGGCTTGCCGATCATCGGGCAAGTCAACCAAAGTCCACACTTTGTTCTCATACATGGATCCCATCTCAGATTTCATGGCCTCAAGCCATTTTGCGGAATCTGGGCTCACCATCGCTTCTTCATAGTTCGTAGGTTCGTCATGGTCTAGTAACATAGCCTCCAGAACAGGATTACCGTACCACTCTGGTGCGGATCTTACTCTGGTTGACCTACGAGGTTCAGTAACAACTTGATCTGAAGTTCCATGATCATCGTCGTTAACTTCCTCACTAATTGGTGTAGGCGTCATAGGAACCAGTTTCAGTGATGAACTACTTTCCAATAAGGGAGCAAGTACAGTTACCTCATCAAGTTCTACTTTCCTCCCACTCACTTCTTTCGAGAGAAACTCCTTCTCTAGAAAGCATCCATTCTTAGCAACGAATGTCTTGCCTTTGGATCTGTGTTAGAAGGTGTACCCAACAGTCTCCTTTGGGTATCCTATGAAGACACATTTCTACGATTTGGGTTCGAGCCTATCTGGTTGAAGTTTTTCACATAAGCATCGCAGCCCCAAACTTTAAGAAACGACAACTTTGGTTTCTTGCCAAACCACAGTTCATAAGGCGTCGTCTCAACGGATTTTGATGGTGCCCTATTTAACGTGAATGCAGCCGTCTCTAAAGCATAACCCCAAAACGATAGCGGTAAATCAGTAAGAGACATCATAGACCGCACCATATCTAGTAAAGTATGATTACGACGTTCGGACACACCATTACGCTGTGGTGTTCCAGGTGGCGTGAGTTGCGAAACTATTCCGTATTGTTTCAAATGTAGACCAAACTCGTAACTCAAATATTCTCCTCCACGATCAGATCGTAGAAACTTTATTTTCTTGTTACGATGATTTTCAACTTCACTCTGAAATTCTTTGAACTTTTCAAATGTTTCAGACTTATGTTTCATTAAGTAGATATACCCATATATGCTGAAATCATCTATGAAGGTGAGAAAATAACGATATCCGCCACGAGCCTCAACATTCATCGGACCACATACATCTGTATGTATGATTTCCAACAAATCTGTTGCTCTCTCAATAGTACCGGAGAACGACGTTTTAGTCATCTTGCCCATGAGGCACGGTTCGCAAGTACCAAGTGATTCATAATCAAGTGCTTCCAAAAGTCCATCAGTATGGAGTTTCTTCATGCGCTTTATACCGATATTGTAGCGACCCGACCTCAAACGGTCAAGTCTCTGTGCTTCAGTGTCATCCCTGGATCGGTAATGCTGACACACACAGTACTCAAAGGATTTATAATTGAGTAGCAATCACACACTTATTACATCAAATGTTTCAGAAGAGAACTTATTACAATAAATATGGCTTAAGGCCATCTAATACGATAACAGCGGAAGGCTTGGAAGATAAAGTGAGTCCATCAACTCCAACGGCATAGCTGAGCTGCACGGCAATGACCTAACAAACCTTACTCCTCGTCTGAAAAGTCTGCAACATAATACGTTGCAGCCCGAAAATGGTTCATCACATGGAATATGCTGGCAATATAACACAGTAGAGCAAGAACAGAATAATGCTATCACTACATGCATATTTGGCTGGTGCAAAGCTCTATGGTTATAGTTTTTGCAAAAAGCCAATTTTTCCCTACAACAAAGGAATAAGTTTTATTTTTACTATCATGGTAGTTGAAACATCATTGAGAAGGTTCCTCCAACTCAATCCCAATTAAAGTATTTATCAACCCAACAATATTAATTTAGAGTGATGAGATACTTAGGATACTCCAAGTACTAGATACTCAAGATTGTCCATAACCGGGGACACGGCTAACCATGATTAGATTGTACACTCTACAGAGTTTTGCACACTTTTCCCCACAAGACTCGATCGCCTCCGTTGGATTTCTCGCACTACATGGTGTTTGAGAAACGGATGACCGAGACACAGTCTTTCAGAAACATTAACTCTTTACTCCGGGCAGACCATATCAAACCTACATCCCTCTACCTACTGATCCACCTCTTCAAGAGCTCATGCAACTTACTCAACTATGCTAGAGCCAATAATAGCTTGTGGCTGCACACGGAAGTTTCTAGCAAGAAAATATCTCAGTTCCCATTGAGCCTTGGTGGCAGACCTTAGGATGATCACACGGGTACTCCGGGATATCCTAGGACAACACTGGATTCTCCAGGTGCCCGACAAGCAATCCACCCAGATGTGTATTAAAGTTGCCACATTAAGTTGAACCATTAATTAAATCATCTCACATCTGTCATGGATACACTCAAACCCAATGCATGTCTACGAGCATAGCATAGCAATATAAGCAATACGTAGAAGTAACTCCCAAGGTTTGAATATAACAGGGCAATAGGTTCTACCTCATCAACTACTTCCCAACCCACATGTTAATCACATCCTAATTATGCAATGTTTGAGGATTGGAACTAATGCATAAAAACTGGGTATGAAAAGAGTATGATCAATGTGTTACTTTCCTTGCTGAAGATCCGCAAAACCTAGGGACTCGTAGTAGCATGCTTCGCACTCCGGGAATTCTATCGCAAAAACAATAGCATAAATAAGCAATCAAGCAAAGATGCACGAGCAAAACTCAAATAAGAAGAATTGACCAGAAAGTTCAACTTAAGAACTCCAGTTTGCAAAAAGAATCGAATCAAACGGAGCAACGAAACTCAAACTGCGAAAGAAACAAGATCCGTTTACTAATCTGAACTAAAGTCAAATTTTACAGTAGCAAAATCTTGTTCAAGTTGATTAAACAGAAAGAGGGTTTCGAGACGAAGATTTAGGTGCTTGAATCGCCTGATTCCGATAAACGAGCGAAAAGATAAACTGAAACGAAAATCAGATCAGAAATCGCGATCGAAAATAATCGCGGAAAATCCGAGGAAAAGAAAAACTGACGAACAGGCTAACGAACGAATGTTCGCTGTCTGCGGTTAAATGGTGAAAACCGTTCGTTAAAACGAACGTAAAACAGGCGTTTGCTAAATAACTAAACCAGAAATAAACTGAACCGGATCTGTATTAAAAAAATGGATCTAGGGTTTCGAAAAAAAACGGTTTTCTCACGAAAACCGAGGCAGCTACCTCGGGTCCGGCGAGGTCCGGCGAGTCCGGCGCGGCGGGCGGCGGCGGGATTAGGGTTAGGGCGGGGTGGCGGCTGGGCTGGCTTGGGGCTCGGGGTCTTGGGCTTTAAAGGCTGGCTCGAGGAGTCCTGGCCGGTTACGGCCTGGAGTCGGTTCACTTTTTTTTAAATAATTCCGACGTGCAGAAAAAGAAAGAGAAGAAATACTAAACGGACTCCAAAAATCCTGAAATAAATTTTGCCCGTCCGCTAAAAATAGTTCGGACATGGTGAACATTTATTTGGGCCAAAAATGCAATTTTGAAAAACGCATATTTCCCTAATTCAAATAAAATAGCGAAAAACTCCGAATAAAATCCAATATTTGATTTTAATATTTTTCCTCCAGTATTTCATTTATTTTGGAGAAGTCATATTATCTCCTCTCATATATTTGAATACGAAATATTTTCGGAGAGAAAAATAATTAAAACAAATAATCCTCGTTTCAATATTTGATAAAATTCAAATATGAAAACAGGGAAATCCCCAACTCTCTCCGAGGGTCCTTGAGTTGCTTAGGATTTCGAGGATCGCGAAACGAAATGCAGCAAAAATATGATATGCATGAATGATCTATGTATAACATTCCAAATTGTAAATTTGGGATGTTACAAACCTACCCCCCTTAAGATGAATCTCGCCCTCGAGATTCGGGTTGGCTATAAAATAGTTGTGGGTGGTCTTTACGAAGATCATCCTCTCGTTCCCAGGTGGCTTCATCCTCGGTATGGTGGCCCCACTGAACTTTGCAAAACATGATAACCTTGTTGCGGGTGACCTGGCTGGCAAATTAAGGAATCATGATTGGCTTCTCCTCATAGGTCAAATCACTGTCCAACTGAATCGCCTCCAAGGATATTGTATCTCTTAACGGTGTATCGGCCATCTCAGCGTGACACTTCTTCAGCTGTGAAACATGAAATACATCATGAACTCCTGACAGTCCTTCAGGTAACTCCAACTTGTAGGCAACTTCTCAGATACGTTCCAAAACACGATACGGTCCTACAAATCTCGGGGCTAACTTTCCCTTAATTCCAAAACGTTTCACTCCTCGCAAGGGTGATACTCGCAGATAGGCTCTATCTCCAATTTCATAGGTTACCTCCTTGCGTTTCGAATCTGCATAACTCTTCTCCCTAGACTGAGCTACCTTCAGTCTATCTTGGATCAACTTAACTTTCTCTTCGGAGTCCTTGATCAAGTCTGGTCCAAACAACTGTCGGTCTCCAACTTCATCCCACATCAACGGTGTTCTGCACCTTCGTCCATACAGGGCTTCGAACGGTGCCATCTTCAAACTGGCTTGGTAGCTATTGTTGTATGAGAAATCCGCGTAGGGCAAATTGTCATCCCAACTAGATCCATAATCTAGCGCATAGGCCCTCAACATGTCCTCCAGAATTTGGTTGACTCTCTCGGTCTGTCCATCCGTGTGCGGGTGAAACACTGTACTGAACTCCAATCTCGTTCCCAAAGTCTGGTGCAGTTGATGCCAAAACTTTGAGGTAAACTATGTTCCTCTATCTGATATGATGGTCCTCGGAACTCCATGCAGACATACGATCCTGGTCATATATATCTTGGCCAACTTCGCACTGGTGTAGGTTGTTTTCACGGGGATAAAGTGTCCCACTTTGGTCAAGCGATCAACTACTACCCATATAGAATCGTATCCTGATTCGGTCCTGGGCAATCCGGTGATAAAATCCATGCCAAGTTTATCCCACTTCCATTCGGCTATCGGCATAGGCTGTAACAATCCTGCTGGCTTTTGATGTTCTACCTTACCTCTCTGACATACATCACATACGGCTACATACTCGGCAATATCTTTGTTCATACCTGTCCACCAGAAACATTCCTTCAAATCCAAATACATCTTGGTGTTCCCGGGGTGTATCGAGTATGGTGAGTCATGATGCTCCTGAAGTATTAACTTCCTGATCTCTGTGTTATTGGGCACATAAACACGGTCCTCAAACCATAAGGTGTCGTGCTCATCCTCACGAAAACCTTTGGCCTTTCCTTTGCTCATTCTCTCTTTTATCTCGGCAATCTCTTTGTCATCCTTCTGAGCTTCTCGAATCTTTCCTAACAATGTAGACTGAACCTCCATTGTTGCAACAAAACCTCCAGGAACAATCTCCAATCGAAGTTCCCTGAGATCCTCTGCTAACTCCTTTGGCAATCCCATGCTTCCTAGGGTGTTAGCATAACTCTTCCGACTCAAAGCGTCTGCTACAACATTGGCCTTGCCTGGATGATAGTGCAGCTTCATGTCATAATCCTTTATAAGCTCCAACCATCTCCTCTGCCTAAGGTTCAGCTCCTTCTCTGTGAAGATGTACTTCAAACTCTTATGATCCGTGTACACATCACAACGGTATAAGGTAATGTCTCCAAGTATTGAGCGCATGCACTACTGCTGCTAACTCCAAATCATGCGTGGCATAATTCACGTGTGGTTTTAGTTGTCGTGAGGCAAATGAAACAACTCTTCCGTCCTGCATAAGCACACTTCCAAGTCCTAGGCGAGAAGTGTCGCCATACACTTGGAAATCCTTGCGTATATCTGGCAGAATCAGTACTGGGGCTGTAGTCAAACGTTTCTTCAACTCTTGAAAGCTTGCCTCACATTCGTCCATCCATTTAAATTTGGTATCCTTCTTCAATAACTCCGTCATTGGCTTTGCAATCTTGGAAAAATTCTCAATGAACCTTCGGTAGTATCCCGCGAGTCCAAGAAAACTGCGGATCTCGCTAACTGAAGTGGGTGCCAACCATTCAGTGACAGACTGAACCTTGGTGGGGTCTACCGCTATACCTTCTCCTGATATAACATGTCCAAGGAATCCGACTTCCTTCAACCAAAACTCGCATTTGCTGAACTTGGCATACAACTGGTGTTCCCTGAGTTTCTCGAGAACTAAACGCAAATGCTCTTTGTGCTCCTCCTCTTCGAGTATACCATTATATCATCAATGAACACCACAACAAACTTATCCAAATATTTCATGAACACTTTGTTCATCATGCTCATGAAGTAGGCAGGAGCGTTAGTCAGTCCAAATGACATGACCATATATTCATTCAACCCGTACCGTGTGGTGAATGCTGTCTTTGGTATATCCTTCTCTCGAATCTTCAGCTGGTGATATCCTGATCGCAGATCGCTCTTTGAAAACACCTTAGCTCCTTGCAGTTGGTCAAACAAATCATTGATCATCGGCAGTGGGTATTTGTTCTGGATAGTCACCTCATTTAACACACAATAATCAACAACCATTCTTAGAGACTTATCCTTCTTCTCAACCAAAAGCACTGGGGCTCCCCATGGTGATGAACTCCGTTGAATGTAACCTTTCTCCAATAACTCCTTGATCTGCTTCTTAATGTCCTCCAGATCATTTGCGGGCATCCGATAGGGTCTCTTTGATATTGGCCCTATACCTGGCAATAGCTCTATCAAAAAGTTCCTCTGGAAAAACATCCGGGTAATCCTTCACTATAGGCACTTCCTCCTGAACAACTCCCGTGAGGGTATTTACTTGGCTCCTCCTAGGCGCATGCCTAGATACATACTTAATCCTTTTCCCCTCCGGGGTGGTGAGATAAATCGACTTACTAGCACAATCAATGCTTCCTCCATACTTTGACATCCAGTCCATGCCTAATATCACATCCAATCCTTGTGACTCCAGGATTATTAGGTCGGGCGGAAAAACATGGCTACCAATGGTTAAGGGTATCTGGTCGCACCATCGACTAGCCATAAACTCTGCTCCAGGCGAACTCACTAACAGGGGGTTCCTAAGGGTTTGGGTTGGTAGTTTAAACTTATCCACGAATCCCTTTGATATGTATGAATGCGATGCACCAGTATCAAAAAGAACAAGGGCGGTAAAGGACTTAACCAAAAACTTACCTATAACCGCGTCTGGCTGCTCTTCAACCTCCTCCACGTTAACGTGGTTCACTTGTCCTATGTTGAATGGATTGGGCTTCTTCCTAGTGCTCCCATTGCTGTTTCCATTCTTCGCTTCAGAGCACTCCGTGGCATAGTGTCCAGTCTTCCCGCACTTAAAGCAAGTAATGTGACTTAGATCTCTCTTGGCGGGTGTGGCTAGATTGGGGCGGTTCTGATTGTTGTTTGTTTCGTTCCCAGTCCCATTCTTAGAACCATTGTGGTTATGCAAACTTCCTCCGGTGTGGTTATGACCTCCATGGTTATGAACAAGTCCTCCCATGTTTGGGGTTAGGCGAGGCTTCTGCTGAGCTCCTGAGCTATACCTCCCTTGCCCATACTTCCTCTTACGGCTCTCAATTTGCTGCTGCTTCCCTTCAATCATAAGAGCCTTATCTACCAACTCCTGGTAGTTGTTGAATGTTGCCACCATCAACTGCATGCTTATCTCATCATTCAGCCCTTCCATAAACTTCTCCTGCTCCGCGGCATCTGTGGCCACATCATCAGGGGCATAACGAGATAACTTGCTAAACTCATCCACGTACTGAGCCACAGTACGGTTCCCCTGGCGTAAGTTGCGAAATTCACGCTTCTTCATATTCATAGCTCCAGTTGAGACATGGGCTGTGCGAAAAGCTTGCTGAAACTGATCCCAAGTGACGTTGGTTATGGGGAAAGTGGCCGTATAATTCTCCCACCATGAGGCTGCTGGTCCATCCAATTGATGTGCGGCAAAGCGCACCTTCTCAGCATCTGTGCATCCTGCGGTGGTCAACTCCCTTCCAATACGGTGTAGCCAATCATCAGCAACTATAGGCTCGGTGCTACTGGAAAACACGGGTGGCTGCAACCTTAAAAAGCGAGCTAATTTGTCAACTGGAGGCGGTTTGTTGTTGTTGTTGTTGCCCTGGTTCTGGACTAGCAATTGCATCAAGGCATTCTGCTGCTGGATCAACTGAGTGAGCTCTGGTGGGAAGGCAAATCCGGTGTCACGTATCGGAGGCATCTGGCGGGTTTAGAGGGGTGAGATTAGAATAGAAAAGGGGTCTAGTGAGAAAGCACTACCCATATGCACATGAGACAAACACAAACATTTCACTCAATCAATCAAGCAAGGGCATACAAATGGTCTAGAACTATCGTAAAAGTGCTCAACTACTACTATGTACATGGGGGAAATACTACTATCATTTGGTGGTCGTCTAGAAATTTTGATCGGTGGAAGACTCCATGATGTCTGCTCCAGCTTCGTCTTCAAAGTCATCATCACTGGTGTCAGAGTCGGTGTCGTCGATGATGATGTAGTTCTCCGGGCAAGTGGGATCGTCGTCCTCTTCTCCCGGTGCGGGATCTCCCATGAATACTTCGATCTTCTTTATCAGGTCGTCATTCTTCTCCAATAGTGTTGCAATTTCCTCCTCATATCCATCGCGTGTAGACTTGAGTTCTTCTTCCAGCTCGATGATCCTTGTCTTCACCTTCTTCAAATCTATCATGTCTGCGCACATCTGATTCTCCTGGCGTCGAATGTGCTGGTTTAACTCCTGGATGAAAGCTGCAATGGATCTGTCCTTCTTGGTGTTGATCATCTCCCATTGCTCATCTCGGCGCCCACATATTTGGTAGATAGTGTCCTTAAGATCCTTTTTGTAGACTTCTCTAATGCGTCCCATGGTAATGTGGGCTGCCATGCTCTGGCCTAGACTCCAGGTGGGTGCTTCAAAAGAAAATTCTATGGGCTTGGTGGTTGGCGAGAACGTCCTTCCAGGAACTTGAACTTGAATCATCCAGCGCTCCTCTTCTGGTAAAGTGGCGTTGTACGTCCCGGTGAAGCTTGGTATCCCGATGTTCAAGTACCTAGTGACTTCCTTCAGGTGGCGCCCAAAGGGTGTGTCTTTGTAACACCCCGGATGCAACTTTCCATATTTGTAACTCCAACTCTTGCCATTTTTCGGCTATGTGTTATGATATTCCCTTCGTGGTCGGGTTTTGTTTTTCGTTTTGCATTTTGTTCATGTCATGCATCTCACATCATGTCATCATGTGCATCTCATTTGCATACATGTTCGTCTTATGCATCCGAGCATTTTCCTCGTTGTCCGTCCGTTTTGCAATCCGACACTCCCACGTGCACCGGCGCACCCCTCTTGTTTTCTTTTCGTGAGCGGGTGTTGAACGTTCTCGGAATGGACCGAGTCTTGCCCAGTGGCCTTGGTATACCACCGGTAGACCACCTGTCAAGTTTCGTTCCATTTGGTTGATGCTCCAACGGTTAACCGGGTAACCGCAAAGTCCTTTTGTGTGTTGCAGCAAAAACCCCTCCAAACAGCCCAATAACCCCTCTAAGTCCCCGCCATGCTCTCGGTCGTTCGATCACGATCGTGTGGGCGAAAACCGCACTCCATTTGGAGTCTCCTAGCTCCCTCTACCTATAACTACGTGCACCCCTCCTCCAAATTCCGGGTACCAAAACCTTAGCCCTCTCCCTCCGCGCGCCGGACACGTCCGCCCGGCGCCGGACAAATTCTGCCGCCGCCCTCGCCCACTCACGCAGCGCCACGTGTCGCCCGTACG
>NC_057814.1:492551790-492575217 GCF_018294505.1 Triticum aestivum | reverse complement strand
CGCCATCGCCGCCTCCCGCCGTCCACCGCAGGTCGCCGACGCCGCCCGCGTCCGCCGCCGCCCCCGACTCCGGCGCCTCCCCGCGCCCTCTCCGGCTTCCTCCGGCCGACCCAGTCTCCCCCGAGCTCTCCGCCGTCTCCCTCTCTTGTCCAGCGAGCAGCTCCATCTCCGGCGAGCCGCGCCAGAACCCTAGATCGAGATCAGGATCCGCGAAGGTTGCCTTTTCCCCTCCCGAAATTCTCCAAGTGCTGGAAATATTGCATTCTGTTGCATACTTTGATGCATCATAACTCCGTGACCATAGCTCCGTTTCGTGTGTGTAATATATCAAAATGTTCATCTCGAGATGCTCTTTATTTTGTTCTATTGTGCCATGCTCGCTTGAGTCCATCTTGATGCCGAAATCTCTGGTGCAAAAGTGCTATATGATGTTTACTGTTGTTATCTATCAGAAATTGGTGATTTGTTATTTTTGTTGCAATTGATGTGTGCACCTTATGGGCATGAGCTCTACAGGTGTTTTGATCTATGCCATGCCATATTTACAGAGGTGTATGCCATGTATTTTTGTGATCTATGTGGTGACTAGCACAAGCATGCAAACTAGGCTTCGTGATATTTCTGTTTTCAGGGACTTCAAATTTTGCCAAGTCTGTGACTGCTGTTATTTTGTTGCCATGTATCCATGTGGCTACAGAGAGATCCCTGCTCCTTTTGATGATGTTCAGTAAGGATGTTTTGTATATATAATTGTGCTCTATCCATCCATGCCCCTGTTTGCAGTTATGGAGTGCCATAGTATGTCTTAATCTTGCTCTACTTTGGATATAAAATATTTCAGCTAGAATGTCAACATGATATTCAATTTTGCCAAGGTTGTTGTAGTTGATCCATACATGCTATGAACATGCTCTTGACATGGTTAGCTTTAAACACATGCCATCTTGCTGTAGGTATGCTTGTTTTGTCATGCGTTGCTTTGTGATGAGTGAAAGAAGCTCACCAAGATGCCTTCATAATTCTGTTTACTGCCATGCTCTGTTTTCTGCCAAGTCTGAAACCTGTTAATGAAACTTGCTATGTTTACATGGGTGCCATCATATCTTCTGATCCTTTTTGGCTTATGGTCAGTAAGGGACTCTTGTCATATGAATTTAGTAGATTCATGCCATGCCTTGTTTTTCTATGTCAAGTTCCTGTAGCATATTGATTGCTTGCTCTGAACATTGTTACCTGATGCTGTTATGCCATGTCCAGTAATTTCACCAAGTCTGTGAACCTGATATCTTTAGCACTTTTGCCATGCTTGTTTGAACCTGTTATGGTGTGATCTAGCCGTAGCTCAGTGTTCATCTTTTGTCAAGCATCTCCTGTAGATTACTGCCATATGCTTTGTCGCTATGTTGGAGTACTGTAGCATAGTTACTTGATGTATTCTAAGTGCTATCATGCTGTTAATCGCAGAATCGTGTCATTCTTGTTTTGCTTGCCATTTGCAAACCGTCCATCCGTTTCCGGTGATCTTTATATCGATTTCGACCGAAATCATCTCGTCTATCCAGTGGCATACTGGTTTTCCAGGTTACTTCCTTGTTCATTCGTTTTCTTCCGGAGCACGCATATGCATCGCATATCATATGCCGCATATCATGCATGTTTTGCATCATGTTGCTTGTGCATTTTCCCGTGATTGATTGTGGTTACATTGCTTGTGTTCTTGCTGTGGGTAGAGCCGGGAGACGAGTTCGTGAACGAGAAACCTGTTGAGTACGCTTACGAGGACTAAGCTTTCGACAACTCTGAGAACCTTGTAGGCAAGATGACCATACCCTCGAAATCACTTCTATCTTTGCTTTGCTAGATGTTCGCTCTATTGCTTTTCTGTGCTACCTAACACATGCTATATCATGCCTCCCATATTGCCATGTCAAGCCTCTAACCATCCTTTCCTAGCAAACCGTTGTCTGGCTAAGTTACCACTTTTACCCAGCCCTTCTTATAGCGTTGCTAGTTGCAGGTGAAGTTGAAGTTGGTTCCATGTTGGAACATGGATATTTTTGGAATATCACAATATCTCTTATTTAATTAATGCATCTATATATCTGGTAAAGGGTGGAAGGCTCGGCCTTATGCCTGGTGTTTTGTTCCACTCTTGCCGCCCTAGTTTCCGTCATACCGGTATTATGTTCCTTGAGTTTGCGTTCCTTACGCGGTTGGGTGATTTATGGGACCCCTTGACAGTTCGCCTTGTATAAAACTCCTCCAGCAAGGCCCAACCTTGGTTTTACCATTTGCCACCTAAGCCTTTTTCCCTTGGGTTTTCGCGAGCCCGAGGGTCATCTTTATTTAAACCCCCGGGCCAGTGTTCCTCTAGTGCTGGTCCAAACTAGAGCCACTTGCAGCGCCACCTTGGGGAAACTCGAGGGCTGGTTTTAGTTGTATGTAGTGTTCATCCGGTGTGCCCTGAGAACGAGATATGTGCAGCTCCTATCGGGATTTGTCGGCACATCGGGATTCCGAGACTGATCGGGTCTTCCCGGGAGAAGGTTTATCCTTCGTTGACCGTGAGAGCTTATAATGGGCTAAGTTGGGACACCCCTACAGGGTATTATCTTTCGAAAGCCGTGCCCGCGGTTATGAGGCAGATGGGAATTTGTTAATGTCCGGTTATAGAGAACTTAACACTTGACTTAATTAAAGTACATCAACCGTGTGTGTAGCCGTGATGGTCTCTTCTCGGCGGAGTCCGGGAAGTGAACACGGTTTGAGTTATGCATGAACATAAGTAGTTTCAGGATCACTTCTTGATCATTTCTAGCTTCGCGTCCGTTGCGTTGCTTCTCTTCTCGCTCTCTTTTGCGTATGTTAGCCACCATATGCTTAGTGCTTGCTGCAGCTCCACCTCATTACACCATCTTTTCCTATAAGCTTAAATAGTCTTGATCTTGCGGGTGTGAGATTGCTGAGTCCTCGTGGCTCACAGATTCTACCAAAACAGTTGCAGGTTCCGACGATGCCAGTGCAGATGACGCAACCGAGCTCAAGTGGGAGTTCGACGAGGAACGTGGTCGTTACTATGTTTCATTTCCTGATGATCAGTAGTGGAGCCCAGTTGGACGATCGGGGATCTAGCATTTGGGGTTATCTTATTTTCATTTGGATTTGACCGTAGTCGGTCTATGTGTGGATTTTGGATGATGTATGAATTATTTTTATGTATTGTGTGAAGTGGCGATTGTAAGCCAACTCCCGTTATCCCATTCTTGTTCATTAAATGGGATTGTGTGAAGATGACCCTTCTTGCAACAAAACCACAATGCGGTGTGGCACCCAAGTTTTTATTTGGATTTTTCAAAAGATTTCTATTTGACTTGAGGGGAGTGATTAAAATTTTTCCCTTTAAAAGAACTCTCCCTCACATATAATTTTTCCTTATGGCAAAAGTTTTGTTTGGATTCACCCAAGATCTGCCATTGGTCTTGGAAGTTTTTACTTTTCATTTGACTCAAGACAAAATGTTTTTCATTTGGAAAATAACTCCTGAAGATCTTTTTGAATTTTGCACTATGACTTTTGGAAAGTTCTTTGCCACTTTCAACTATTCCTTCTTGGCATGGCATTAGTGCAAATCTTCTCCCCAAATCCTTCCTTCACCTTTGGATCATCTTTTACACCTAATCCAGCAAGTTGAACCTCCCCATGTGATTATTTTCCATTCAAATTTCATTCAAACAAATTTCTGTCTTCTATTCTACCACTTGGAGTTTTACAAAGGAACTCCATTTTCTGTTTTGACTTTTACCACCAAACTTCTTTCCCCTCCTAGTCCTTTGAACCCTCAACCTAGAACCATGAAGATCCACTGGTCTTCAGTTCAAAAATTTCAAACTACACCTGCTGCAAGTTTGGACCAGATTTGGCAAATTTGGTGAAATTCATTCAAAACCTTCCCCAAAAATTTCAAGTAAATTCAGGCAGCCCCTGGGTGCTTTGAGTGATCATCTCACCAAGTTACAGCTCCAGAAAAATTTATATCATAGCCAAAACCTTCTGTCGAACACCTGCAGTGCATGGTCATTGTCAAGTTCAGAAGTTTCAGAGAATCGGTTCAGTGCTCACTGTCGTTTTCTTCAGAGATGGACATCGATCTCGCCAGTGCCACCGCGTCGCCTTGCTCCTCGTCCTCGCCCCCTTGTTCCTGCACCGCACGAGTGCCTGGCACCTTGCGGGAGTCGGCGACGAGCAGCAGAAGGTGCGCCACCCCGTGACCAACGCCGGCGGCGGCTTTGCGGACGCCAGCGGGAGACACGGCGCGGACGACGCCACCCAGCGCCGCCCAAACCACCGGAGCTCGCCGCGTGGCCTTCCACTCCCCCGAACGCGCTGCCGCTCTCGTCGTGAACCGCAGGGCGCGGAGCGCGCTCTCTGCCGCCGTTGAGCCCGTGCGGTCACCTCACCGTGGACCGACGCCATTACGCCAAGACCGACCCCGTTTAGCTGCAAATCGAGTCCAGTAACATCCACTGATGCTGCCCGACCGCTCAAACCCCCTGCCAACCCACTGCTCCGCCGTAATCGCTCGCCGGAGATTCACCGTTCACGGCCACCCCGTCGATCTGCCTATAAATAGGGGCCCCGAGCTTCAACTCGAGCACCCACCATCCCTGCACTCCCCCTAGAGCACGCCTAGCCTCTGGAAGAGCCCCGAGGAGGTCTCCTTCCTCGGCTCCGGCCGCCGCGACCCGCCACGGGATCTAGCCCGGTTTGCCCCCGTGTGTGCTCCTCCGCCTCCATTCTCTTGCCAGTAGCTTCACCATGCATCCCTCTTTCTGACCCGCACTTCAATTTGAAGCTTGCAGCCCTCCACCGGAGTTCCCCATCCTCACCCGAGCCGCCGTCCGCCGGAGAAAGTGTCGCCGTCGACGTGGTGCTCCCCGTTGGACGAGTCCACCACCCACCGACGCGGAAGAGGACGCTGAAGCTCTTGGTACCCTCCGTTTCTCCTAACTCGCCGTGGTTCGACGCCGGCGTCCACCGCAGTCTTCGGGCGCCGGCGAGCTTTTCAAACCTGACATGTGGACCCCGCATGTCAGCCTCTGTTCTTTTATTCGCGAACCGTTTTCTGTTGGCGCCTTCGGGCAAAATACGTCTCATCCTTTGCGCTTGCGCATTCCCAGCCGAAGCGTTTTCTGTTTTCTCAGTTAAAACCCTGGAACTTTTCTGTTTCATTACAGATAAGTCCCTGGACAGAAACCTTTATAACTTTTTAATAAAAAGGTATTTTTGAGTGATTCTTTTTCTGACAATCTTCAAATTTTGTCTAGTTTTTATGGGATTTATTTGAAAAATATTTGGAAAAGTTTCTGTGTATGTGTTGCTTTTCACGATAGTACCCGTTTCGTGATTTGCCGTAGGTTCCGGGAGGGGTGACGGAGCCGCGAACTTCGCCGAGCTAGACTCCGACTTCTCCGAACCAGGCAAGCTAGTTTGAACATTTGATATGGCAGATGTTTTGCATGTTCACGTGAGAGTTTGTGTGTGGCATATGAGTGTTGGTAAAAACCTCGTTGCTTGTACGGCAACGACCCGGTTGTCCCAAAGTTGCGATGACCTCTGTTGAGAGGTGGCCTAATCATGTGATGACATGAAGGGCAGCAAGGTGGTACTGTTGTAGCATGCCAGCCTTGCGTCATCCGACTTTCTTCGACGTTAACGTAGTTGGAGCCACGTTATCGATCTTTTCCCGCATGTTCCAAAGTTGCGATGATCTCTGATGAGAGATGGCCTAATCATGTGGTGACTTGAAGGACAGCAAGGTGGTACTGTTGTAGCATGCCAGCCTTGCGTCATCCGACTTTTCCGACGTTAACATGGTTGGAGCCGTGTTACCGTCCCTTCCCCTTTCTGTGCTACCACATGTCTCATTGCCAGGATGCGGTTTAGTAAGTTGGTAACCTCTTTCCGCGTACACACCAAACAGAGAGGCCGGGATGATGGTACCTTGTTCCAGGATTAAAGCCAGTCATCCGGTCAGGGGCATGGGTGTTTCCGGTTGGGACCGAGAGGGGGGCACCCCCTTAGAGTGCGCGTATATAAATTTGATCCCATGCTACGCGAGGTTGTAGCCTCCCCGTCTCAAGGTTTTTCTTGAACGTCGCCGAGGGTGATCCCTGGCTTCGGATGGTTGAATTGGGTGTGTACTGGTTAGACGTGTTTCTTCCAAAACACCATAGACGGAACTAGTCCCCATGACTACTGAAATCCGTTGGCTGTGGTTAAGTACAAACTCTGCAGAGTCAATTCTTTCCAAATCATCGTATCCATGATCAGTAGTGTAAACATTATATCCATATCTATCGGTGTGAAAAACTTGTCCCCGGTGAACAAGCTCAAGTGGTAAAATTTCAGATTTATTGTTATTCCAGTGGATGGACTAACTTTATTTTGTGTCTCATGCTTGTGATGATTTATGCCTCCGAACCGTTGTAATAATGAGATGTGATATAAGCCCTTCATGTGATGTCGCTCAGACGTCCGACTGCGGCATGCACTGTCTTTACTTTCGATATAAGCCCTTTATGTGATGTCGCTCAGATGTCCGACTGCGGCATGCACAGTCTTTACTTTCTGTTATAAGCCCTTTATGTGGTGTCGCCCCGACACCCGACTGTGGCAATATTATTCTGCATTTACCTCTCGAGGAGTCTTTCAGACACTCGTTTGGCACCTGCATTATTATTTCGCATTTTCCGCTCGAGGAGTCTTTTTCAGACACTCGTTTGGCACCAATATTACTATTCTGCAGTTTCCGCTCGAGGCGTCATTCAGACCCTCGCTTGGCACCCAGTATTTAATTTCTCTATGTCTGATCGCACTGGTTAACTTGTTCATATGTTTCATGTTTGCATTTGTTATATCTTATGTCCGAACTGTCTTGCGAGTACTTTCATAGTACTCACCTGGCTTGTTGATTTGGCCAGATGTTGACGAAGGCGATCTCTTGGACGAAGAGTTTGATAGCGCGTCCGACGCCTAGAGGAGTCCCAGTCAGTCCTGCGCGATCCCGGATATTGGTCACTTATGTTGTCTACGCTTCCGCCACCCGCAATAAGTCTTCTCGAGCCTCACTCCGACGCTCGATGAGTTGTAGTGTTCTGGAATTATATCACTCGCTTTGCGATGATATTTCCACCACCATTATTATCGTGAGTTAAAAGTTTGCCACCCTATCCGCCGTAATGTTTTATCGGCGTGCCTGTAATAAATTGTTGGGCAGTCTCTGCTCAACCTTGTATTATATTTAGTACTCCTGGTATTTTTCTTCTGTGACCAAGATTATCGTCTACCAGTGAGAAGGAATTCTTCTTCGCTGGTCCGTAAAAGGGATTGGTCTCTCAATAATTATTTTATTGAAAAACCGGTCGTGACAAGCTTGGTACCAGAGCCAGGC
The DNA here is from genome assembly GCF_018294505.1 of Triticum aestivum. Classification (NCBI taxonomy): domain Eukaryota; kingdom Viridiplantae; phylum Streptophyta; class Magnoliopsida; order Poales; family Poaceae; genus Triticum; species Triticum aestivum. Next base: position 492,567,767 of record NC_057814.1, on the reverse strand, counting down.
TGACTGTAGGAAGCCACTAGGTGCGATCGCTAATCGGTTATTAGCGTCTTTTGTGCTTTTTCAGCATTTTGCAATTGTAGCTATTTTCTGTTGGTCATCATAAAATTTATGACATGACTACTCAGAATTTTTGCCTACTTTTGTAGATGGCTGGCAGCAGCTGTGGGAATCGAGTGTTCACCAACGTGCCCGAGGGGTTTGTCAAGCTCCTCGTCTCCATCACCAAGCTCGCGATCGGGCCAGCAGCTCGCCCGGAGTTCACACTCTATCAGCACAAGCTCAGTGACGACGTGTCTATGCACCAGGCCGTGGTGCAGTTCAAGGGAGGACGTTCTGCTGCTCGTCACTTCCGTTTTACGGGAAGGGCCATGCCTACGGAGAGGCATGCCATGCAGATGGCTGCCCGTGAGGCGATAGCTCGCCTTCGGGACATCCTTCCTACAATGAAGACTCGTCGCTACCGCTACCTCCCATGCCATGTGCCTTACACCAGCCACTATGCGTTCGCCTGCCATCGGGGAGAACGAGATGAAGCCATCGAAATGGTTGTGGAGTATCTCAAGGCGCTGGAGGAGTCTTTCGACAACCTCGTAGATGATCTTATGGCTGCCCGCATGGACTTAGTCCGGGGCGGTCCTGCCAGCAGGAAGGAGCTTCTCCACACAGCGCCGCCTCTGACATTCGTCTCGTCTTCAGCCTCGTATGCACCGGCCGTTTTTGCCAATGCTCGCCGTCTGCCTACCACTGAGGAGTTCGACCGAGTCATCGCTCCTACTCCAGTCAGAGCCGCCCCGCCTGCCGCACGCGCTCTACCACCAGTCGCCCCCACACCATCACCGCCGCGCAGCGTCACACGCCAGGAGCCAGCTAGAGAGGAGGAGGTTGATTCTCCTGGACCGCTGAGTCTTGCCATCGGCAAGGGGAAGGAGATCTTCACCATCTCCGACTGAGAGCACCAAGTAGCCGCGTGTTATGCCTGCTTGTATGATGTGTTGTTTTTATCTGTACGCTAGTTTGTGTTGGTGTGTTTGCCGCCTTCCGGAGTAGTACGCTAGTTTTAAATAACATGTCAGGATTGTGTACGCGCATCCTGAGTGCTGTATCTTGTGTTTGCTTCCGCATGTAAGATTTGTGTTAAGCACTGCTTCTCCGTGAAAATCATTTGTGTTTCTTTGAAAACCTTGAAGCTTTTTTTACCTTTGCAAGAGTTTTCCTGCGCTACACAGTTTTTCTCATGGGTTTTGCAAATGATACCCCAGACTGGAAAAATGTCTCGCCCTTGGACTCGCTCTATGCCCAATCAGCCAAAAGAGGTTTACGGAACGCAGACCAGCAACAATTTCACTCAGGGTCAGTCCAGCCAACAGGACAGCGAAGCGGCGCTATCTCAAATATGCCGTCTCTTCGAGCAAAGCCAGCAACAACACCAAGAGATGATGAACCATGTCATCAACATGGGAAACCACCGTGAACCCTATCAACCACATTCCAAGTTATCTGAGTTACAGAAGACTCGCCCCTCAACTTTTGCTCACACCGACAGGCCACTGGAAGCCGATGATTGGCTTCGTGAGATTGAAAGGAAACTGATTATCGCTCAGTGCTCAGATCACGAGAAGGTACTTTATGCACCACACTACCTTACTGGAGCAGCCGCAGCATGGTGGGAAAACTTCCTACACATGCATCCCAGGGAACACAACATCACCTGGGAAGAATTCAAGGAAGGCTTCCGTGGGGCACACATTGCCAAGAGCATCCTAAAGATCAAGAAGAGAGAGTTTGATGACCTGAAGAAAAGAGGCATGTCCGTCACAGAATACAACGGCCAGTTTACCCAACTGTCTCGTTATGCCTACGACGAGCACATGACAGAAAACAAGAAGATGGAAAAATTCCTGGACGGCCTAGCACCAGCATTAAGATGCCAACTGATTGTACACACCTTTCCGGATTTTAAGACGCTGGTGGACAAGGCCATCACCCTGGAGAATGAGCGCCGTAGTCTGGAAGATATCCGCAAGCGGAAGAGGGACAAGACGACTCTTGCCCGCAGCAACCGAGGCAAGACTGAGGTCCCAAGGACAGACACAGGGAGATCCACGACTACTGAGCCAAGGCCCGTCGGACAATTCCATGCCAGAGATAAGGAATTCACATACCGTCCAGGGGTCACCTGCTATGCTTGTGGTCAACAAGGGCATTATGCTAAACAGTGCCCGAAGCGAAGAGACACGGCACCCAAGCCGAACAATGGTGGAAACAATCCAGTCCCCAAGCGCAACAACTTCAACCCCAGCAACAACCACAGGAAGGGTCACCTGAACCACGTGACCAGGGAAGAAGCGCAGAATGCCCCAGACATCGTGCCCGGTACGTTCCCTGTCAACACAGTACCTGCCACGGTTTTGTTTGATTCTGGAGCTTCCCATTCGTTTGTTTCGAAGAGTTTTGTTTCACAACACGTTTTTTCGATACTTCCCTTGGAAAAATCTATGATCATCAAGTCCCCCGGAAATGAGCAAATTGCTCAGGGTTACTGCCAAGGAGTGGTCATTGAGTTCGAAGGACTGCAATTCCCCGCGAATCTCATCGTGTTGGAAAGTAAAGGACTGGATGTCATTTTAGGGATGGACTGGTTGACCACCAACAAAGGATTCATCGACTGTTTCAATCGGACAGTGATTCTCACTCACCATCACGGCAAGACAATAAGAGTTTCCGCTCAAGAAAGGCCGAGATCGCAGAAACCATAACTGAACAAAATGGACCTTGCAGAACTGAGAAAAGTTCCAGTGGTATGCGAGTTTCCCGATGTGTTCCCAGAAGAACTACCAGGCATGCCACCAGACCGAGAGATCGAATTCAGCATCGAACTAGCACCTGGCACCGCTCCCATTTATAAGAAGCCGTATAGAATGGCACCCTCAGAATTGGTGGAGTTGAAGAAGCAGATAAAGGAATTGTTGGACAAAGGATTTATTCGAGGCAGCTCCTCACCTTGGGGTTCGCCAGTGTTATTCGCCAAGAAGAAGGATGGGACTTTAAGGCTGTGCATAGACTATCGAGCCCTCAATATGGTCACCATCAAAAACAAATATCCGATGCCACGAATAAATGATTTGTTTGACCAGCTCGCACAGGCCAAGGTATTCTCAAAAATTGATTTGAGATCGGGATATCACCAACCGAAGGTACGGACGGAAGATATCCCCAAGACAGCTTTCACTTCCAGATATGGGTTATACGAATTTACAGTAATGCCTTTTGGACTAACGAACGCCCCCGCATATTTCGTCCACCTCATGAACAAGGTGTTCATGAAATTCATGGACAAATTTGTGGTAGTGTTCATTGACGACATTTTGGTTTACTCAAGGACACCAGAAGAACATGCTGAGCACCTCATAATTGTTTTGGGAGAATTGAGGAAACATCAGTTATACGCCAAATTTAGCAAATGCGAATTTTGGCTAAGGCAAGTTGGTTTCTTGGGCCATATATTGAACCAAGAAGGCGTGGCCGTAGACCCAGAAAAAGTCAAGGCCATACTAGACTGGAAGCCACCCGCGAATGTTACAGATGTGCGGAGTTTCCTAGGAATGGCCGGATATTACAGGAGATTTATTGAAGGATTCTCCACTGTGGCAAAACCTATAACACAGTTACTCAAGAAGGACAAGAAATTTGTATGGACAGAAGCATGCGAGCAGAGCTTCCAAGAACTCAAGAAGAAGCTAACAACTGCACCAGTCTTAACTGTGCCAGACATACACAAGAGCTTTGAGGTGTATTGTGACGCGTCCCGAAAAGGTCTCGGATGTGTACTAATGCAGGATGGCAAAGTTGTCGCATATGCCTCCAGGCAACTGCGAAAACATGAGGAAAATTACCCAACACATGACCTGGAGCTACCAGCAGTTATACATGCACTCAAGGAGTGGAGGCACTTTCTGTTGGGAAATCGCTGTGAAATATATACGGACCATAAGAGCCTCAAATATATTTTCACACAGCCAGAGCTGAATTTACGCCAACAACGCTGGTTGGAACTGGTCAAGGACTATGACGTCGGTATTCACTACCACCCAGGGAAAGCAAATGTAGTGGCCGATGCCCTTAGTCGAAACCCCAGCCCAGACAGTGACGGTCAGCAAAGTTTGAGGCCTGAGTTTCAGCGAGAGTTCACTCGGCTCAACATGATGTTAGTCTCTAAGGGCACCATGTCGAACCTGGAGATACAACCCACCCTAGTGGAACAAATCAAGAAGGCTCAACAGGGACATCCCAGTATCGAAGGCATAAAGAAGAAAATGAATCTTAGTGAGACTTCAGAACTTGTCACGGACAGTGAAGGAACATTATGGTACCGGGATAGGCTTTGCGTACCTAACATTGAGGAACTCAAGCAACAGATCTTGACAGAAAGCCACACCGCCCCATACTCGATCCATCCTGGAGGAACCAAAATGTACAAGGACATTCAGGAAACATTTTGGTGGCACGGTATGAAAAGAGATATAGCCACATTCATCGCTTGTTGCGATTCATGTCAGCGCATCAAGGCCGAGCACCAAAAGCCAGCAGGGCTACTTCAACCTAACAGGATACCGGAGTGGAAATGGGATGAAATCGGAATGGACTTCATTGTCGGACTACCCCAATCACAGCGTGGAAATGACGCCATGTAGGTCATCACAGACCGACTAACCAAGGTTGCTCACTTCATTCCCGTGAAGACTACCTACTCCACACAAAGACTAGCAAAACTCTATCTCTCCCGCATGGTTTGCTTGCACGGCGTCCCAAAGACTATAATATCAGACCGAGGCACCCAATTCGTCTCCAAATTTTGGGATCACCTACAACAAGCGCTGGGCACACAACTAGCTTTCAGTACAGCATACCACCCTCAGACTGATGGACAGACGGAACGTGTGAACCAGATCCTAGAGGATATGCTAAGAGCCTGTGTGCTCACCTATGGATCCAGTTGGGAAGAGAGTTTGCCATATGCCGAATTTGCTTACAACAACAGCTACCAAGCCAGTTTGCAAATGACACCCTTTGAAGCGTTGTACGGACGAAGGTGTCGTACCCCATTGAATTGGTCAGAAACAGGTGACAGCCGTATCTTCGGCCTAGACATGCTCAAAGAGGCCGAGGAGAAAGTTAAACAAATCAGGGACAGACTCAAGACAGCACAGAGCCGCCAAAAGAGCTACTATGATCAGAAGCACCGTGAGGTCAGCTTTGAACCTGGTGATTCCGTATACCACCAAGTATCTCCTATGAGGGGTCTGCAACGGTTCAAAATAAAGGGGAAGTTAGCCCCAAGGTTTATTGGACCATTTTGTGTAAAGGCACGAAGAGGCACGGTGGCCTACCAACTAGACCTCCCCAAGGAGCTGTCAGACGTCCATGACGTGTTCCACGTCTCACAGTTAAGAAAATGTGTGAGCAATCCAGAAAAACATGTACCTCATCAGGACATTGATATGCAACCAGATCTCACCTACAGAGAAAGGCCAGTAAAGATTTTAGAAGAGTCCGAACGGAGGACCCGTCAAAAAACGACAAAGTTTTTCAAGGTTCAGTGGAGCAACCACACTGAGGATGAAGCCACATGGGAAAGGGAAGATTTCCTCCGAGAAGAGTACCCATATCTATTTGAGGATCAGCAGAAATCTCGAGGACGAGATTTTTCCTAAGGGGGTAGGTGTTGTGACACCCAAGTTTTTATTTGGATTTTTCAAAATATTTCTATTTGACTTGAGGGGAGTGATTTAAATTTTTCCCTTTAAAAGAACTCTCCCTCACATATAATTTTTCCTTATGGCAAAAGTTTTGTTTGGATTCACCCAAGATCTGCCATTGGTCTTGGAAGTTTTTACTTTTCATTTGACTCAAGACAAAATGTTTTTCATTTGGAGAATAACTCCTGAAGATCTTTTTGAATTTTGCACTATGACTTTTGGAAAGTTCTTTGCCACTTTCAACTATTCCTTCTTGCCATGGCATTAGTGCAAATCTTCTCCCCAAATCCTTCCTTCACCTTTGGATCATGTTTAACACCTAATCCAGCAAGTTGAACCTCCCCATGTGATTATTTTCCATTCAAATTTCATTCAAACAAATTTCTGTCTTCTATTCTACCACTTGGAGTTTTACAAAGGAACTCCATTTTCTGTTTTGAATTTTACCACCAAACTTCTTTCCCCTCCTAGTCCTTTGAACCCTCAACCTAGAACCATGAAGATCCACTGGTCTTCAGTTCAAAAATTTCAAACTACACCTGCTGCAAGTTTCGACCAGATTTGGCAAATTTGGTGAAATTCATTCAAAACCTTCCCCAAAAATTTCAAGTAAATTCAGGCAGCCCCTGGGTGCTTTGAGTGATTATCTCACCAAGTTACAGCTCCAGAAAAATTTATCTCATAGCCAAAACCTTCTGTCGAACACCTGCAGTGCATGGTCATTGTCAAGTTCAGAAGTTTCAGAGAATCAGTTCAGTGCTCACTGTCGTTTTCTTCAGAGATGGACATCGATCTCGCCAGTGCCACCGCGTCGCCTTGCTCCTCGTCCTCGCCCCCTTGTTCCTGCACCGCACGAGTGCCTGGCACCTTGCGGGCATCGGTGACGAGCAGCAGAAGGTGCGCCACCCCGTGACCAACGCCGGCGGCGGCTTTGCGGACGCCAGCTGGAGACACGGCGCCGACGACGCCACCCAGCGCCGCCCAAACCACCGGAGCTCGCCGAGTGGCCTTCCACTCCCCCGAACGCGCTGCCGCTCTCGTCGTGAACCGCAGGGCGCGGAGCGCGCTCTCTGCCGCCGTTGAGCCCGTGCGGTCACCTCACCATGGACCGACGCCATTACGCCAAGACCGACCCCATTTAGCTGCAAATCGAGTCCAGTAACATCCACTGATGCTGCCCGACCGCTCAAACCCCCTGCCAACCCACTGCTCCGCCGTAATCGCTCGCCGAAGATTCACCGTTCACGGCCACCCCGTCGATCTGCCTATAAATAGGGGCCCCGAGCTTCAACTCGAGCACCCACCATCCCTGCACTCCCCCTAGAGCACGCCTAGCCTCTAGAAGACCCCCGAGGAGGTCTCCTTCCTCGGCTCCGGCCGCCGCGACCCGCTACGGGATCCAGCCCGATTCGCCCCCGTGTGTGCTCCTCCGCCTCCATTCTCTTGCCAGTAGCTTCACCATGCATCCCTCTTTCTGACCCGCACTTCAATTTGAAGCTTGCAGCCCTCCACCGGAGTCCCCCATCCTCACCCGAGCCGCCGTCCACCGGAGAAAGTGTTGCCGTCGACGTGGTGCTCCCCGTTGGATGAGTCCACCACCCACCGATGCGGAAGAGGACGTTGAAGCTCTTGGTACCCTCCGTTTCTCCTAACTCACCGTGGTTCGACGCCGGCATCCACCGCAGTCTTCGGGCGCCGGCGAGCTTTTCAAACCTGACATGTGGACCCCGCATGTCAGCCTCTGTTCTTTTATTCGCGAACTGTTTTCTGTTGGCGCCTTCAGGCAAAATACGTCTCCTCCTTTGCGCTTGCGCATTCCCAGCCGAAGCGTTTTCTGTTTTCTCAGTTAAAACCCTGGAACTTTTCTGTTTCATTACAGATAAGTCCCTGGACAGAAACCTTTATAACTTTTTAATAAAAAGGTATTTTTGAGTGATTCTTTTTCTGACAATCTTCAAATTTTGTCTAGTTTTTTATGCGATTTATTTGAAAAATATTTGGAAAAGTTTCTGTGTATGTGTTGGTTTTCACGATAGTACCCGTTTCGTGATTTGCCGTAGGTTCCGGGAGGGGTGACGGAGCCGCGAACTTCGCCGAGCTAGACTCTGACTTCTCCGAACCAGGCAAGCTTGTTTGAACATTTGATATGGCAGATGTTTTGCATGTTCACGTGAGAGTTTGTGTGTGGCATATGAGTGTTGGTAAAAACCTCGTTGCTTGTACGGCAACGACCCGGTTGTCCCAAAGTTGCGATGACCTCTGTTGAGAGGTGGCCTAATCATGTGATGACATGAAGGGCAGCAAGGTGGTACTGTTGTAGCATGCCAGACTTGCGTCATCCGACTTTCTTCAACGTTAACGTAGTTGGAGCCACGTTATCGATCTTTTCCCGCATGTTCCAAAGTTGCGATGATCTCTGATGAGAGATGGCCTAATCATGTGGTGACATGAAGGGCAGCAAGGTGGTACTGTTGTAGCATGCCAGCCTTGCGTCATCCGACTTTTCCGACGTTAACATGGTTGGAGCCGTGTTACCGTCCCTTCCCCTTTCCGTGCTACCACATGTCTGATTGCCAGGATGCGGTTTAGTAAGTTGGTAACCTCTTTCCGCGTACACACCAAACAGAGAGGCCGGGATGATGGTACCTTGGCCCAGGATTAAAGCCAGTCATCCGGTCTGGGGGCATGGGTGTTTCCGGTTGGGACCGAGAGGGGGGCACCCCCTTAGAGCGCGCGTATATAAATTTGATCCCATGCTACGCGAGGTTGTAGCCTCCCCGTCTCAAGGTTTTTCTTGAACGTCGCCGAGGGTGATCCCTGGCTTCGGATGGTTGAATTGGGTGTGTACTAGTTAGACGTGTTTCTTCCAAAACACCGTAGACGGAACTAGTCCCCGTGACTACTGAAATCCGTTGGCTGTGGTTAAGTACAAACTCTGCAGAGTCAATTCTTTCCAAATCATCGTATCCATGATCAGTAGTGTAAACATTATATCCATATCTATCCATGTGAAAAACTTGTCCCCGGTGAACAAGCTCAAGTGGTAAAATTTCAGATTTATTGTTATTCCAGTGGATGGACTAACTTTATTTTGTGTCTGATGCTTGTGATGATTTATGCCTCCGAACCGTTGTAATAATGAGATGTGATATAAGCCCTTCATGTGATGTCGCTCAGACGTCCGACTGCGGCATGCACTGTCTTTACTTTCGATATAAGCCCTTTATGTGATGTCGCTCAGACGTCCGACTGTGGCATGCACAGTCTTTACTTTCTGTTATAAGCCCTTTATGTGGTGTCGCCCCGACGCCCGACTGTGGCATTATTATTCTGCATTTACCTCTCGAGGAGTCTTTCAGACACTCGTTTGGCACCCGCATTATTATTTCGTATTTTCCGCTCGAGGAGTCTTTCAGACGCTCGTTTGGCACCAATATTACTATTCTGCAGTTTCCGCTCGAGGCGTCATTCAGACCCTCGCTTGGCACCCTGTATTTAATTTCTCTTTGTCTGATCGCACTGGTTAACTTGTTCATATGTTTCATGTTTGCATTTGTTATATCTTATGTCCGAACTGTCTTGCGAGTACTTTCATTGTACTCACCTGGCTTGTTGATTTGGCCAGATGTTGACGAAGGCGATCTCTTGGACGAAGAGTTTGATAGCGCGTCCGACGCCTAGAGGAGTCCCAGTCAGTCCTGCGCGATCCCGGATATTGGTCACTTATGTTGTCTACGCTTCCGCCACCCGCAATAAGTCTTCTCGAGCCTCACTCCGACGCTCGATGAGTTGTAGTGTTCTGGAATTATATCACTCGCTTTGCGATGATATTTCCACCACCATTATTATCGTGAGTTAGAAGTTTGCCACCCTATCCGCCGTAATGTTTTATCGGCGTGCCTGTAATAAATTGTTGGGCAGTCTCTGCTCAACCTTGTATTATATTTAGTACTCCTGGTATTTTTCTTCTGTGACCAAGATTATCGTCTACCAGTGAGAAGGAATTCTTCTTCGCTGGTCCGTAAAAGGGATTGGTCTCTCAATAATTATTTTATTGAAAAACCGGTCGTGACATGCGATTATGCCTCTAAGTCGTGCCTCGACACGTGGGAGATATAGCCGCATCGTCGGCGTTATAAGTTGGTAATCAGACCCATCCCCGACTTAGGAGCCCCCTGCTTGATCGAATCGCTCGCGTTGTTGAGTCTAGAACAAAAATGTTTTGAGTCTTAGGATTATATATATCGGAGAGTAGGATTCTTTTTACTCCTCAGTCCTTTCGTCGCTCTAGTGAGGCCTCCTGACGTAGAAGTTTTGACTCTTCTCTCCTCAAATTTCACTAAAAAAAATTTAGGATCACGCGGGTATCTTAGAATCGTTCCGATGGTTTTGTGACGAGAACATTGTTCTTGGTGCCTCCTGACATTTAGGGGCTGTGGAAGTGTCCCGGGGAGTTGAGCTCCGAGGTGTTGTCGTCACAATTTATCGTTGTAGTTCTGGAATACCTGAGTTTCGCCGACATCGAAAATCTCTTTTATGCAGTTGTTGGTGAGATCACCTCGACGCCACCCAGTACTGGGGCGAGAGTTCGGGAGTATTGCCATAACTCGTATAACAGATACTTTTCGAAGGATTAGGTACACGATTTCCGAAGGTTTCTTGGTTATGTGTTGACGGATGGATACAGCTGGATCTAGGGATTGCTAGTTTGGGTGATATATTTTGTGTCCCCTGTATCCCCAACACCAGATTGCATAACCAGAAAGTTTCAGGAGTTTATAGGTGGGATTCAAGTAGCTCTTAGCATTTCTTCCCGCAGATATTTGGTTTGTGATTGGGTAATCCTTACCACTTATTTGTTCCACTCGTACCTTTTTATTTTATTCATCAATCCCTTTATCAAGTGGCTTCTCACCTTATGGAAGTGTGATGATTTACTATGGAATTCATTCGTTCATCCTCGTTCGAATGTTTATTGTGAAGACTATATGTTGCAATTTCTATCCGTTGATTCAACTTGTCTATTTGTCTATCAAGATGCTAACGGATGTCACCCTCTTCAGGATGGCTCCGCCAACGCGTCAGAATCCGGAACGCAATGAAGGGAGTCAGGCGAACCATCCGCCACCACCTCCGCCTCCGGAGGCATGGCAAGCTATCATGGCAGCCACCAACGCCAATGCTCAGATGATTTTGCAACTCTTGCAAGAACGCACCCAAGGGCAAGGCAATCAAGGAAATCAAGGCCAAGGCAACAATCAGCCTCACTTCGCTACCCTCAACCAGTTCCTCGCATATCAGCCGAAGTCTTTCAGCTACTATCCCGAGGCCACATATGCCGATGATTGGCTCGTGGACATCAACAAGCATTTTGAATGTAGCAATGTCAGGCCTGAGGACTTTGTCATGTTCGCTTCTTTTCAACTCAAGGATCAAGCTGCCGAGTGGTATCAACAATACAAAGATTCCAGAGGAGGTCGTGTGATTACCTGGGATGATTTCCGTCGAGACTTCAAAGCTCACCACATACCACAAAGTGTTGTTGAGAGTAAGTGTGAGGAGTTCCGCAATCTCAAGTAAGGCAGCATGTCCGTATATCAATACAATACTCAGTTTTAGAAACTCGCTCGCTTCGCTAAGCAAGACGTTCCTGATGAAAAGAGCATGATCTATCAATTCAGAGGTGGCCTCAGAGAAGATCTGCAATTACCTCTCATGCTTTTTGAGCCGACCAAGTATGATGATTTCTACAATATGGCACTGACGCAAGAGGCTGCTCAGCTCAAGTGTGAGGCTTCTAAGAAGAGAGTCAGGGACGCAGTGCAGTCTTCTTCTTCCTCACTAGTGGCTGCTAAGCAACAGAAGTTCTGGTTGCCTCCTCCTCCTCCGTTTCGTCTGCCTTACCAGCAGAAGAACAAAGGTGGCCATGGATCTTCCCACTCATCCAACCCTGGCTATCAGAACAAGTCTCAGAATCAAGCTCCAAAGTCGAATGCTCCTTATCATCGTCCACTCTCAGAGGTGACTTGCAACAAGTGTCAGCAGAAAGGTCACTATGGTAACAAGTGCTTCAACCAAAGGCGCCTTCAACCAGCAATGCAGTGGTCAAGCATAATCCCATGTTTGCAAAGGTCAACATGATGAACACAATTCAAGCGGAGGAATCTACTGATGTGATAATGGGTAATCTCTCAGTTAATGATATTCCTGCAAAAGTCTTATTTGATACTGGTGCATCTCTTTCTTTCATTTCAAGACCTTTTGTTGCCAAGCATGAATTTGTGACGGAAAAGATTCCTATCCCGTTGAAGATCGTGTCCCCGGGTAAGCAAATGACATCTAATAATTGTGTCCCGGATGTTTCCATCAAGATGGGAAACTATAAATTTCTGTCTAAACCAATTGTTCTTGGTGACTCGGATACTGATCTTATTCTCGGGATGGACTGGCTTTCTAAGCACAAGGCTCAACTTGATTGTGCTGCCAGGGAAATTCAATTGACACACTCTTCTAAGGATGTTATCATTTATGCCGCTCGTGATGAAACCATTCGGTTGTTTTCTCTCAATGAGAAGGGCGAATTGGATGCTATTTCTCAAATTCCAGTCGTTTGTGAGTACCAAGATGTCTTTCTAGAAGAGCTTCCGGGTATGCCTCCTCACCGGCCAGTTGAGTTCGTTATCGATCTTGATCCCGGCACTGAACCCGTTTGCAAGCGTCCATACAAGCTTGGACCCAAGGAGCTGAAAGAATTGAAGAAACAGCTCGATGAACAAGAGCGTCTGGGTTTGATCAGACCGAGTTCATCTCCGTGGGGTTGTGGTGTTCTTTTTGTCCAGAAGAAGGATGGCACGGACCGACTTTGTGTCGACTACCGTCCATTGAACAAGAAGACAATCAAGAACAAGTATCCACTTCCCAACATCAATGAGCTATTCGAGCAAATCAAAGGTGCTAAAGTATTCTCCAAGCTTGACCTACGTATGGGTTATCATCAGATTCGCATTCGTGAAGAAGATATTCCCAAGACAGCATTCAGAACAAGCTTTGGTTCTTATGAATATACTGTCATGTCTTTCGGCCTTGTCAATGCTCCTCCAACATTCTCTCGGATGATGAATTTCATCTTCAACCCCTATACCAATGAATTCGTCCTGGTGTATCTCGATGATATCTTGGTCTTCTCCAAGAATAAGAAGGATCATGCCAAACATTTGCGATTGGTGCTCGACAAGCTCAGAGAGTATCAATTCTATGCAAAGTTTTCCAAATGTGAGTTTTGGCTTGATGAAGTTCTTTACCTTGGTCATATCATCTCTGCCAAGGGCATCGCTGTTAATCCCAAGAAGGTGTCTGCAATTGTGAATTGGGAACCTCCTCAGAATGTCAAGCAGCTTCGGGAGTTTTCTTGGTCTTGCAAGCTATTGCCTAAGATTCGTTTAGAATTTCTCTAAGATTGCAAAGCCTCTTTCCAACCTCCTCCAGAAGCATGTGAAGTATGTCTAGACTCCCGAGTGTGACGTTGCTTTCAACACTCTCAAAGAGAAACTCGTCACAGCTCCTGTCTTAACTCCTCCTGACGAAACCAAGCCATTCGAAGTTTTCTGTGATGCTTCTCTTCAAGGTCTCAGTGCTGTGTTAATGCAAGAGAACAAAGTTGTGGCCTATACCTCTCGTCAGTTGAAGCCCAACGAAAAGAACTACCCCACTCACGATCTTGAGTTGGCAGCAGTTGTCCGTGCATTAATAACGTGGAGACATCTCTTGTTGGGACGAAATTGGACATATTCACCGATCACAAGAGTCTCAAGTACATCTTCACTCAGCCCAACCTCAACCTCAGGCAAACTCGATGGGTTGAAATGATTCAAGAGTACAATCCGAGTATTGAATATACTCCAGGCAAGGAAAATGTCATTGCAGATGCTTTGAGCAGGAAGGCTTATTGTAACAGCTTAATTCTCAAGCCATTTCAACCGGATCTTTGTGAAGCTTTCCGCAAGCTGAATCTCCAAGTTGTTCCTCAAGGCTTTCTTGCCAACCTCATAGTCTCTCCTACTTTGGAAGATCAAATTTGTGAGGCACAACTCCTAGATACCATGGTGAAGAAAGTGAAACATGGTATCGACAAGGGTCTTTCCAAATACAAGTGCTATCGCATTGATGACAGAGACACTTTATTCTTCGAGGACCGGATTGTGGTTCCTAAAGGTGATCTAAGGAAAGTCATTATGAACGAGGCGCACAATTCTCTTCTTTCCATTCATCCTCGAAGTACGAAGATGTACCATGACCTCAAGACGTCGTATTGGTGGACTCGAATGAAGCGAGAAATCGCTCAATTCGTGAACTAATGTGATGTCTGTCGAAGGATGAAAGCAGAACACCAACGACCAGCTGGTCTCCTCCAACCTCTTGCTATCCCAGAATGGAAGTTTGATCATATCGAAATGGACTTCGTGACTGGATTTCCAAAGTCCAAGCGCGGAAATGATGCTATCTTCGTTGTCATTGACAAGCTTACAAAAGTGGCTCATTTTCTTCCAATCAAAGAATCTATCACAGCAGCTCAGTTGACAGAGCTTTACACCTCCAGGATTGTCTCCTTGCACGGCATTCCACAATTGGTTTCTTTAGATCATGGAAGCAACTTCACTTCTAAGTTCTGGGACTCCTTCCAGAAGGCCATGGGCACCAACATTCGCTTCAGCACAGCTTTCCATCCTCAAACTAGTGGCCATGTCGTGCGAGTCAATCAAATCCTTGAAGATATGCTCAGGGCTTGTGTCATTTGCTTTGGCATGAAGTGGGAAGATTGTCTTCCATATGCCGAACTCTCCTACAACAACAGCTTCCAAGCGAGTTCGGGCAAAGCCCCATTCGAGATACTATATGGCAGAAAGTGCCGTACTCCTCTCAATTGGTCAGAGACTGGTGAACGCCAACTTCTTGGAAATGACTTAATCACAGAGGCTGAAGAAATGTGTAAAGTCATCCGTGAAAATCTCAAAGCCGCGCAATCGCGCCAGAAGAGTTACTATGATAGCAAGCACTGTGACTTGGCTTTCGAGATCGGAGACCATGTCTACCTCCGCGTCTCTCCAATGAAAGGCACTCGTCGCTTCGGTATCAAAGGGAAGCTTGCCCCTAGATACGTGGGTCCTTTCAAGATCATTGGCAAAAGAGGCGACCTCGCCTATCAACTTGAGCTTCCCTACAACTTCGCGAACGTGCACGATGTGTTCCACGTGTCACAGCTTCGCAAGTGCTTCAAGACTCCTGAGCGCACCATCAACTTCGAAGAGATTGACCTCCAAGAAGATCTGTCTTATCATGAACACCCCGTTGCTATTCTTGAAGAAACTAAGCGCAAGACTCGCAAAAAGTCAATCAAATTCCTGAAAGTGAAGTGGTCGCACCATTCCGACCGAGAATTCACCTGAGAACGCGAGGACCACCTCCGTTCCGAATATCCGAAGTTCTTTCAGCCCTAGATCTCGGGACGAGATCCTCTCGTAGTGGTGGAGTGTTGTAACACCCCGGATGTAACTTTCCATATTTGTAACTCCAACTCTTGCCATTTTCCGGCTATGTGTTATGATATTCCCTTCGTGGTCGGGTTTTGTTTTTAGTTTTGCATTTTGTTCATGTCATGCATCTCACATCATGTCATGCATCTCACATCATGTCATCATGTGCATCTCATTTGCATACGTGTTCATCTTATGCATCCGAGCATTTTCCCCGTTGTCCGTTTTGCAATCCGACACTCCCACGTGCACCGGCGCACCCCTCTTGTTTTCTTTTCATGAGCGGGTGTTGAACGTTCTCGGAATGGACCGAGTCTTGCCAAGTGGCCTTGGTATACCACCGGTAGACCACCTGTGAAGTTTCGTTCCATTTGGAGGTCGTTTGATGCTCCAACGGTTAACAGGGTAACCGCAAAGTCCTTTTGTGTGTTGCAGAAAAACCCCCTCCAAACAGCCCAATAACCCCTCTAAGTCCCCTCCATGCTCTCGGTCGTTTGATCACGATCGTGTGTGCGAAAACCGCACTCCATTTGGAGTCTCCTAGCTCCCTCTACCTATAAATACGTGCACCCCTCCTCCAAATTCCGGGTCCCGAAACCCTAGCCCTCTCCCTCCGCGCGCCGGACACGTCCGCCCGGCGCCGGACAAATTCCGCCGCCGCCCTCGCCCACTCACGCCGCGCCACGTGTCG
>NC_057814.1:492539222-492551192 GCF_018294505.1 Triticum aestivum | reverse complement strand
ACCGGCCCGCCGGGCCCGTTCGCCGGCCCCCGCGGACCCGTGCGCCCCGCCTGTGCGCCCCCGTGCTCCGCCGCCCGTCCTCCGCCCGTGCCCCGCCGCCATCGCCGCCTCCCGCCGTCCACCGCTGGTCGCTGACGCCGCCCGCATCCGCTGCCGCCCCCGACTCCGGCGCCTCCCCGCGCCCTCCTCCGGCTTCCTCCAGCCGGCCCCGTCTCCCCGAGCTCTCCGCCGTCTCCCTCTCTTCTCCGGCGAGCAGCTCCATCTCCGACGAGCTGCACCAGAACCCTAGATCGAGATCTGGATCCGCGAAGGTTGACTGTTCCCCTCCCGAAATTCTCAGTGCTGGAAATATTGCATTCTGTTGCATACTTTGACACATCATAACTCCGTGACCGTAGCTCCGTTTCGTGCGTGTAATATATCAAAATGTTCGTCTTGAGATGCTCTTCATTTTGTTGCATTGTGCCATGCTCGTTTGAGTCCATCTTGATGCCCACACCTCTGGTGCAAGAGTGCTATATGATGTTTCTGCTGTTACCTATCGGAACTTGGTGATTTGTTATTTTTATTGCAATTGATGTGTGCATCTTATGGGCATGAGCTCTACAGGTGTTTTGATCTATGCCATGCCATATTTACAGAGGTGTATGTCATGTATTTTTGTAATCTATGTGGTGACTAGCACAAGCATGCAAACTAGGCTTCGTGATGTTTCTGTTTTCAGGGACTTCAAATTTTGCCAAGTCTGTGACTGCTGTTATTTTGTTGCCATGTATCCATGTGGCTACAGAGAGATCCCTGCTCCTTTTGATGATGTTCAGTAAGGATGTTTTGTAGATATAATTGTGCTCTATCCGTCCATGCCCCTGTTTGCATTTATGGAGTGCCATCGCATTTCTTAATCTTGCTCTGCGTTTGCTATAAAATATTTCTGGCAGAATGTCAACATGATATTCAATTTTGCCAAGGTTGTTGTAGTTGATCCATACGTGCTATGAACATGCTCTTGCCATGGTAAGATTTATAAACATGCCATCGTGCTGTAGGTATGCTTGTTTTGTCATGCATTGCTTTGTGATGAGTGAATGGAGCTCACCAAGGTGCCTTCATAATTCTGTTTACTGCCATGCTCTGTTTTCTGCCAAGTCTGAAACCTGTTAATGAAACTTGCTATGTTTACATGGGTGCCATCATATCTTCTGATCCTTTTTGGCTTATGGTCAGTAAGGGACTCTTGTCATATGAATTTAATAGATTCATGCCATGCCTTTATTTTATATGTCAAGTTCATGTAGCATGTTGATTGCTTGCTCTGAACATTGTTACCTGATGCTGTTATGCCATGTCCAGTAATTTCACCAAGTCTGTGAACCTGATATCTTTTGCACTTTTGCCATGCTTGTTTGAACCTGTTATGGTGTGATCTAGCCATAGCTCAGTGTTCATCTTTTGTCAAGCATCTCCTGTAGATTACTGCCATATGCTTTGTCGCTATGTTGGAGTACTGTAGCATAGTTACTTGATGTATTCTAAGTGCTATCATGCTGTTAATCGCAGAATCGTGTCATTCTTGTTTTGCTTGCCATTTGCAAACCGTCCATCCGTTTCCGGTGATCTTTATATCGATTTCGACCGAAATAATCTCGTCTATCCAGTGGCATACTTGGTTTTCCAGGTTACTGCCTTGTTCATTCGTTTTCTTCCGGAGCACGCATATGCCTCGCATATCATATCCCGCATATCATGCATGTTTTGCATCATGTTGCGTGTGCATTTTCCCGTGATTGATTGTGGTTCCATTGCTTGTGTTCTTGCTATGGGTAGAGTCGGGAGACGAGTTCGTGAACAAGGAACCTGTTGAGTACGCTTACGAGGATCAAGGTTTCGACAACTCTGAGAACCTTGCAGGCAAGATGACCATACCCTCGAAATCACTTCTATCTTTGCTTTGCTAGATGTTCGCTCTATTGCTTTGCTGCGCTACCTACCACTTGCTATATCATGCCTCCAATATTGCCATGTCAAGCCTCTAACCATCCTTTCCTAGCAAACCGTTGTTTGGCTAAGTTACCGCTTTTGCCCAGCCCTTCTTATAGCGTTGCTAGTTGCAGGTGAAGTCGAAGTTGGTTCCATGTTGGAACATGGATATTTTTGGAATATCACAATATCTCTTATTTAATTAATGCATCTATATATTTGGTAAAGGGTGGAAGGCTCGGCCTTATGCCTGGTGTTTTGTTCCACTCTTGCCGCCCTAGTTTCCGTCATACCGGTATTATGTTCCTTGAGTTTGCGTTCCTTACGCAGTTGGGTGATTTATGGGACCCCCTTGACAGTTCGCCTTGATTAAAACTCCTCCAGCAAGGCCCAACCTTGGTTTTACCATTTGCCACCTAAGCCTTTTTCCCTTGGGTTTTCGCGAGCCCGAGGGTCATCTTTATTTAAACCCCCGGGCCAGTGTTCCTCTGAGTGCTGCTCCAAACTAGAGCCACTTGCAGCGCCACCTTGGGGAAACTCGAGGGCTAGTTTTAGTTGTACGTAGTGTTCATCCGGTGTGCCCTGAGAACGAGATATGTGCAGCTCCTATCGGGATTTGTCGGCACATCGGGCGGCTTTGCTGGTCTTGTTTTACCATTGTCGAAATGTCTTGTAAACCGGGATTTCGAGACTGATCGGGTCTTCCCGGGAGAAGGTTTATCCTTCGTTGACCGTGAGAGCTTATAATGGGCTAAGTTGGGACACCCCTGCAGGGTATTATCTTTCGAAAGCCGTGCCCGCGGTTATGAGGCAGATGGGAATTTGTTAATGTCCGGTTGTAGAGAACTTAACACTTGACTTAATTAAAATACATCAACCGTGTATGTAGCCGTGATGGTCTCTTCTCGGCGGAGTCCGGGAAGTGAACACGGTTTGAGTTATGCATGAACGTAAGTAGTTTCAGGGTCACTTCTTGATCATTTCTAGCTTCGCGTCCGTTGCGTTGCTTCTCTTCTCGCTCTCTTTTGCGTATGTTAGCCACCATATGCTTAGTGCTTGCTGCAGATCCACCTCATTACACCATCTTTTCCTATAAGCTTAAATAGTCTTGATCTCGCGGGTGTGAGATTGCTGAGTCCTCATGGCTCACAGATTCTACCAAAACAGTTGCAGGTTCCGACAATGCCAGTGCAGATGACGCAACCGAGCTCAAGTGGGAGTTCGACGAGGAACGTGGTCGTTGCTATGTTTCGTTTCCTGATGATCAGTAGTGGAGCCCAGTTGGGACGATCGGGGATCTAGCATTTGGGGTTATCTTATTTTCATTTGGATTTGACCGTAGTCGGTCTATGTGTGGATTTCGGATGATGTATGAATTATTTTTATGTATTGTGTGAAGTGGCGATTGTAAGCCAACTCTCGTTATCCCGCTCTTGTTCATTACATGGGATTGTGTGAAGATGACCCTTCTTGCGACAAAACCACAATGCGGTTATGCCTCTAAGTCGTGCCTCGACACGTGGGAGATATAGCCGCATCGTGGGCGTTACAGTCTTCATCCGGTTGTGCAAACTTGTTCTTCAAGTCCGCCATTCTAAAGAGTAGAAAATGGGGAGGAGTCAGAAATGAGTATAGAAGAGTGACCTATGGCTTATCTTAGTGGTCGTGTCCTACACTCAGCGTGTGCTCTGATACCATCTTGTAGCGACCCGACCTCAAACGGTCAAGTCTCTGTGCTTCAGTGTCATCCCTGGATCGGTAATGCTGACACACACAGTACTAGAAGGATTTATAACAGAGTAGCAATCACACACTTATTACATCGAATGTCTCAGAAGAGAACTTATTACAATAAATATGGCTTAAGGCCATCTAATACGATAACAGCGGAAGGATTGGAAGATAAAGTGAGTCCATCAACTCCAACGGCATAGCTGAGCTGCACGGCAACAACCTAACGAACCTTACTCCTTGTCTGAAAAGTCTGCAACATAATACGTTGCAGCCCGAAAATGGGTCAGCACATGGAATATGCTGGCAGTATAACACAGTAGAGCAAGAACAGAATAATGCTATCACTACATGCATATTTGGCTGGTGGAAAACTCTATGGTTATAGTTTTTGCGAAAAGCCAATTTTTCCCTACAACAAAGGAATAAGTTTTATTTTAACTATCATGGTAGTTGAAACATCATTGAGAAGGTTCCTCCAACTCAATCCCAATTAAAGTAATTATCAACCCAACAATATTAATTTAGAGTGATGAGATACTTCGGATACTCCAAGTACTAGATACTCAAGATTGTCCATAACCGGGGACACGGCTAACCATGATTAGATTGTACACTCTGCAAGGTTTGCGCACTTTTCCCCACAAGACTCGATCACCTCCGTTGGATTTCTCGCACTACATGGTGTTTGAGAAACGGATGACCGAGACACAGTCTTTCAGAAACATTAACTCTTTACTCCGGGCAGACCATACCAAACCTACATCCCTCTACCTGCTGATACACCTCTTCAAGAGCTCATGCAACTTACTCAACTATGCTAGAGCCAATAATAGCTTGTGGTTGCACACGGAAGTTTCTTGCATGAAAATATCTCAGTTCCCTTTGAGCCTCGGTGGCAGACCTTAGGATGATCACACGGGTACTCCGGGATATCCTAGGACAACACTGGATTCTCCAGGTGCCCGACAAGCAATCCACCCAGATGTGTATTAAAGTTGCCACATTAAGTTGAACCATTAATTAAATCATCTCACATCTGTCATGGATATACTCAAACCCAATGCACGTCTACGAGCATAGCATAGCAATATAAGCAATACGTAGAAGTAACTCCCAAGGTTTGAATATAACAGGGCAATAGGTTCTACCTCATCAACTACTTCCCAACCCACATGTTAATCACATCCTAATCATGCAATGTTTGAGGATTGGAACTAATGCATAAAAACTGGGTATGAAAAGAGTATGATCAATGTGTTACTTGCCTTGCTGACGATCCGCAAAACCTAGGGACTCGTAGTACCACGCTTCGCACTCCGGGAATTCTATCGCAAACAAACAATAGCATACATAAGCAATCAAGCAAATATGCACGGTCAAAACTCAAATAAGAAGAATTGACCAGAAAGTTCAACTTAAGAACTCCGGTTTGCAAAAAGAATCAACTCAAACGGAGCAACGAAACTCAAACTGCGAAAGAAACAAGATCCGTTTACTAATCTGAACTAAAGTCAAATTTTACAGTACAAAAATCTTTTTCAAGTTGATTAAACAGAAAGAGGGTTTTGAGATGAAGATCTAGGCGCTTGAATCGCCTGATCCCGATAAACGAGCGAAAAGATAAACTAAAATGAAAATCGGATCAGAAATCACGATCGAAAATAATCGCGGAAAATCCGAGGAAAAGAAAAACTGACGAGTAGGCTAACGAACGAACATTCGCTGTCTGCGGTTAAATGGTGAAAACCGTTCGTTAAAACGAACGTAAAACGGGCGTTCGCTAAATAACTAAACCGAAAATAAACCAAACCGGATCTGTATAAAAAAGGATCTAGGGTTTCGAAAAAAAACCAAAACGGTGTTCTCACGAAAACCAAAACGGTTTTCTCACGAAAACCGCTACCTCGGGTCCGGCGAGGTCCAGCGAGGTCCGGCGAGTCCGGCGCGGCGGGCGGCGGCAGCGGGATTAGGGTAAGGGCGCCGGTGGCGGCTGGGCTGGCTCGGTGCTCGGGGTCTCGGGCTTTAAAGGCCGGCCCGAGGAGTCCTGGCCGGTTACGACCCGGAGTCGGTTCACTTTTTTTTAATAATTCTGACATGCAAATTTTCCCCGAATCAAATTTTCCCCGTCCTCTAAAAATAGGCCGGACAAGGTGGACATTTATTTGGGCCAAAAATGCAATTTTGAGAAATGCATATTTTTCCTAATTCAAATAAAATAGCGAAAAACTACGAATAAAATCCAATATTTGATTTTAATATTTTTCCTCCAATATTTCATTTATTTTGGAGAATTCATATTATCTCCTCTCATATATTCGAATACGAAATATTTTCGGAGAAAAAAATAATTAAATCAAATAATCCTCGTTTCAATATTTGATAAAATTCAAATATGAAAACAGGGAAATCCCCAACTCTCTCCGAGGGTCCTTGAGTTGCTTAGGATTTCGAGGATCGCGAAACGAAATGCAGCAAAAATATGATATGCATGAATGATCTATGTATAACATTCCAAATTGGAAATTTGGGATGTTACACATATGACCTAAACGGCAGTGCCACAAATAAGTTGCACTATCATTATCAACTCTGCATCTTTTGGCTTCAACATTATGTACATGTGTATCACTACTATTGAGATTCATAAAAAATAGACCACTCTTTAAGGGTGCATGACCATAAAAGATATTACTCATATAAATAGAACAACCATTATTCTCTGATTTAAATGAATAACTGTCTCGCATCAAACAAGATCCAGATATAATGTTCATGCTCAACACTGGCACCAAATAACAATTATTTAGGTCTAATACTAATCCCGAAGGTAGATGTAGAGGTAGCGTGCCGACGGCGATCACATCGACTTTGGAACCGTTTCCCACGCGCATCGTCACCTCGTCCTTGGCCAGTGTTCGCTTAATCCGTAGTCCCTGTTTCGAGTTGCAAATATTAGCAACAGAACCAGTATCAGATACCCAGGTGCTAATGCGAGCTCTAGTAAGGTACACATCAATAACATGTATATCACATATACCTTTGTTCACCTTGCCATCCTTCTTATCCGCCAAATACTTGGGGCAGTTCTGCTTCCAGTGACGAGTCTGCTTGCAGTAGAAGCACTCAGTCTCAGGCTTAGGTCCAGACTTGGGTTTCTTCTCTTGAGCAGCAATTTGCTTACTGTTCTTCTTGAAGTTCCCCTTCTTCTTCCCTTTGCCCTTTTTCTTGAAACCGGTGGTCTTATTGACCATCAACACTTGATGCTCCTTCTTGATTTCTACCTCCGCAGCCTTTAGCATTGCGAAGAGCTCGGGAATCGTCTTATCCATCCCTTGCATGTTATAGTTCATGACGAAGCTCTTGTAGCTTGGGGGTAGTGATTGAAGAATTCTGTCAATGACGCTATCATCCGGAAGATTAACTCCCAGTTGAATCAAGTGATTGCAATACCCAGACATCTTGAGTATATGCTCACTGATAGAACTATTCTCCTCCATCTTGCAGCTATAGAATTTATTGGAGACTTCATATCTCTCAATCCGGGCATTCTTTTGAAATATTAACTTCAATTCCTGGAACATCTCATATGCTCCATGACGTTCGAAACGTCGTTGAAGTCCCAGTTCTAAGCCGTAAAGCATGGCACACTGAACTATCGAGTAGTCATCAACATGTGACTGCCAGGCATTCACAATGTCTGCAGTTGCTGGCGCAGGTGGTACACCTAGCGGTGCTTCCAGGATATAACTCTTCTGTGCAGCAATGAGGATAATCCTCAAGTAACGGACCCAATCCGTGTAATTGCTACCATTGTCTTTCAATTTTGCTTTCTCAAGGAACACATTCAAATTCAACGGAACAACAGCACGGGCCATCTATCTACAATCAACATAGACAAGCAAGATACTATCAGGTACTATGTTCATGATAAATTTAAGTTCAATTAATCATATTACTTAAGAACTCCCACTTAGATTGACATCCCTCTAATCCTCTAAGTGATCACGTGATCCAAATCAACTAAACCATAACCGATCATCGCGTGAAATGGAGTAGCTTTCAATGGTGAACATCACTATGTTGATCATATCTA
The DNA here is from genome assembly GCF_018294505.1 of Triticum aestivum. Lineage (NCBI taxonomy): Eukaryota > Viridiplantae > Streptophyta > Magnoliopsida > Poales > Poaceae > Triticum > Triticum aestivum. The sequence goes on along the minus strand of NC_057814.1, from coordinate 492,543,388 downwards.
CTATATGATTCACGCTCGACCTTTCGGTCTCAGTGTTCCGAAGCCATATCTGCATATGCTAGGCTCGTCAAGTTTAACCTGAGTATTCCGCGTGTGCAAAACTGGCTTGCACCCGTTGTAGATGGGCGTAGAGCTTCTCACACCCGATCATCACGTGGTGTCTGGGCACGACGAACTTTGGCAACGGTGCATACTCAGGGAGAACACTTTTATCTTGAAATTTAGTGAGAGCTCATCTTATAATGCTACCGTCAATCAAAGCAAGATAAGATGTATAAAAGATAAACATTACATGGAATCAATATAAGTGATATGATATGGCCATCATCATCTTGTGCTTGTGATCTCCATCTCCGAAGCACCGTCATGATCACCATCGTCACCGACGCGACACCTTGATCTCCATCGTAGCATCGTTGTCGTCTCGCCAATCTTATGCTTCTACTACGACTATCGCTACCGCTTAGTGATAAAGTAAAGCATTACGGGGCGATTGCATTGCATACAATAAAGCGACAACCATATGGCTCCTGCCAGTTGCTGATAACTTGGTTACAAAACATGATCATCTCATACAATAAAATTTACCATCATGTCTTGACCATATCACATCACAACATGCGCCGCAAAAACAAGTTAGACGTCCTCTACTTTGTTGTTGCATGTGTTTACGTGGCTGCTACTGGGCTTAGCAAGAACCGTTCTTACCTACGCATCAAAACCACAATGATAGTTTGTCAAGTTGGTGCTGTTTTAACCTTTGCAAGGACCGGGCGTAGCCACACTCGGTTCAACTAAAGTTGGAGAAACTAACACCCGCCAGCCAGCTGTGTGCAAAGCACGTCGGTAGAACCAGTCTCGCATAAGCGTACGCGTAATGTCGGTCCGGGCCGCTTCATCCAACAATAGCGCTGAACCAAAGTATGACATGCTGGTAAGCAGTATGACTTATATCACCCACAACTAACTTGTGTTCTACTCGTGCATATGACATCTATGCATAAAACCTGGTTCTGATACCACTGTTGGGGAACGTAGTAATTTCAAAAAAAATCCTACGCACACGCAAGATCATGGTGATGCATAGCAACGAGAGGGGATAGTGTTGTCCACGTACCCTCGTAGACCGAAAGCGGAAGCATTAGCACAACGCGGTTGATGTAGTCGTACGTCTTCACGATCCGACCGATCAAGTACCGAACGTACGACACCTCCGAGTTCAGCACACGTTCAGCCCAGTGACGTCCCTCGAACTCTGATCCAGCCGAGTGTTGAGGGAGAGTTTCGTCAACACGACGGTGTGGTAACGATGATGATGTTCTACCGACGCAGGGCTTCGCCTAAGCACCGCTACAGTATTATCAAGGTGGACTATGGTGGAGGGGGGCACCGCACACGGCTAAAAGATCAAACGATCAATTTTTGCGTCTCTAGGGTGCCCCCTGCCCCCGTATATAAAGGAGCAAGGGGGGAGGTGCGGCCGGCCAGGAGGGGGCGCGCCAGGAGGAGTCCTACTCCCACCGGGAGTAGGACTCCCTCCCTCTTCCTTGTTGGATTAAGAGTGGAGAGGGAAAGAGGTGGAGGAGAAGAAGGAAAGGGGGCGCCGCCCCCCTCCTTGTCCAATTCGGACTAGAGGGGGAGGGGCGCGCGGCCTGCCCTGGCCGCCCCTCCTCTTCTCTACTAAGGCCCACTATGGCCCATTAAACACCCCGGGGGTTCCGGTAACCCCTCCGGTACTCCGGTAAAATCCCGATTTCACCCGGAACACTTCCGATATCCAAATATAGGCTTCCAATATATCAATCTTCATGTCTCGACCATTTCGAGACTCCTCATCATGTCCGTGATCACATCCGGGACTACGAACAACCTTCTGTACATCAAAACATATAAACTCATAATATAACTGTCATCGAAACGTTAAGCGTGCGGACCCTACGGGTTCGAGAACTATGTAGACATGACCGAGACACGTCTCCGGTCAATAACCAATAGCGGAACCTAGATGCTCATATTGGCTCCCACATATTCTATGAAGATCTTTATCGGTCAGACCGCATAACAACATACGTTGTTCCCTTTGTCATCGGTATGTTACTTGCCCGAGATTCGATCGTCGGTATCTCAATACCTAGTTCAATCTCGTTACTGGCAAGTCTCTTTACTCGTTCCGTAATACATCATCCCACAACTAACTCATTAGTTGCAATGCTTGCAAGGCTTAAGTGATGTGCATTACCGAGAGGGCCCAGAGATACCTCTCCGACAATCGGAGTGACAAATCCTAATCTCGAAATACGCCAACCCAACAAGTACCTTCGGAGACACCTGTAGAGCACCTTTATAATCACCCAGTTACGTTGTGACGTTTGGTAGCACACAAAGCGTTCCTCCGGTAAACGGGAGTTGCATAATCTCATAGTCATAGGAACATGTATAAGTCATGAAGAAAGCAATAGCAACATACTAAACGATCGAGTGCTAAGCTAACGGAATGGGTCAAGTCAATCACATCATTCTCCTAATGATGTGATCTCGTTAATCAAATGACAACTCATGTCAATGGCTAGGAAACATAACCATCTTTGATCAACGAGCTAGTCAAGTAGAGGCATACTAGTGACACTCTGTTTGTCTATGTATTCACACAAGTGTTATGTTTCCGGTTAATACAATTCTAGCATGAATAATAAACATTTATCATGATATAAGGAAATAAATAATAACTTTATTATTCCCTCTAGGGCATATTTCCTTCAGAGTAATGCTACACCTACGTAATCCCAATTACGTAATTAGCGTAATGTGAAACGTGTGACCTGTTGATTGTAGATTGGGGGGAAGGAGGGGTCCACCACCATTAAAATCAGGGAGAGAGAGAGGCTATTTACGTTAACCCTTTGTAGGTTCCCGTAGATGTAGAAAGATGTGAAATGCGTGAATGTGTAGTGGACGTACTATTGGAGTGCCTAAGATAAATTGTGTATGTAGACCCTATCTGTTTATTTACTTCGCATGTTAGCTTTTTCTCGGTTCAATAAAAAGCAGAGTTAGTGATGATGGTGTGCATGCCATCCAGCAATATAGGCCGTCCGATCTATATCTAACGGATAGGAAGGAAACTGTGACAATTTACCCGCACTCCTCTCCACATTTGGAGATAAGGCCTTCCCTCGTTCATCCTTTTCTCCCACAAGATCTTGATGTTCCGTCCAACGCACGGGCATCTTGCTAGTTTTCTATAAATTTGGTCAAAATTTATGAAGTTTGGCTTCAGTCAAACCTAATATGCAGAGTGAATAAAAACAGACGGTGTATCTTACTCCGTGACCAAGACAGAAGGGAAAACGAGACAATTTATTGTTTATTTGAGCCGTTCAAGTATAATCATGTGGCGTTGCTTATTTCTCATTCCTCTCCAACCCTCTTCTCCATCGATCGTGCCGCCCACCGGTTGAGTCCATCCTCCCGCATGCCTCATTTGAACATTCCGCCGAGTATCGTTCGCATGTGGGCCTACACCATTCTTGTATTTCCAATGTTGTAATTTGTCCGACATGCATACAAACAAACGATTCGTTTAAAGTTTCACTTTGCCTCCACTACATGTCGCTTCCCGTCTTAGTTTTGACATCCCACACTACAAAAAAAAGACACATCCGTGACATTTTGGGCCGAACGAATTTTTTTTTTGTCATACATATGACACTTGTATGACGATAATTGTGACAAAACCCGGTATCATCATAGATGTGGTGGGCTCCTACTTCTATGACAAAAAATCATGACAGAAAATGGGCTTTTCGTACTGGGTGGGCCGGAGACGCAGCTGCATGACATTCTTTGGGCCGTCCATGACGGAAAAAACCAGGGTAGAAGCGAGGGCGAGGAAAATTTCGGGGAGTTCCCGGTTACGGTGGGAGGTCGGGGGCCGAGCGATGCGCGTTTCTCTCATACACGTACGCGCGTGTGTGCGAGGCGTTGGCTCTAACTGAACCCGAGCGAGGCGTTGGGCTCTAACTGAACCCGAGCGATTGCACTGCAGGCTACGCGTTACTGAACCCGAGCGATCGATCGATGGCTGTTAACTGAACCCGATCGAGCGATTCCTTCGCTACTGCTGCTAACTGAAGCCGATCGATGCTGCCTCTGGGATGAACAGTGAG